>NW_026723304.1:0-6684 GCF_029784015.1 Lycium ferocissimum | reverse complement strand
ACCCATAATAACATCGAACTCGATCATATCTAAGCTGCACGGATACGCTTTAGTGCGGCGGCCACGGATAATTATCGAACAATCTCTGTAAATCTGCCTGGCTATAACAGAATCTTCTACCAGGGTGGCTACCTCGAATGGTTCTATCGGTTCAGATTCTATCCCAATTTTATTACCAACAAGGGGAGAAATATATGATAAAGTAGAGCCGGGATCTATCAGTGCATATACATCTCGAGAAGACCGATGTATGCAACAACGTTAGGCGACGCCTCACGATCTGTCGATTGGCAGGCATAAATGCGGTTCGAAGGACCGCTAGAACTAGGAACTCTGCCACGACCTCTACCGCGGCTGCTGGTGCGGCGTGCCTCGCCCGCGGGCGCGCGCGACGAAGATGAAGATGAACCGGCAAGCCCGACCCGGTAGGGGCGTGCGCCGCCCCGCCGCCAGAGAGTGGACAATCTCTCATAAGGTGGCCTCGCGGCCACGGAGTAAAACAAGCACCCGTGGCACGATAACACTCCCCAGGGTGGTGTCTCCTACAGTGAGGACATCGAGGTGGGGGTGGCCTGCGGGGCGGAACCTGTCCGTTTGTGAACCGAGAGCACGGGCTACGACTGCTCACGAATACCCGGCACTATCCGAGTCTCTGCCACAGCAGCGTGGGGTGTGCTGCGTGGCTTGGTGGGAAGGATATACTTGCTATCTTTTGGCTGTGAGACAGTGCTGCCCTCGAAACTCTCCGGAATACCCAGCTGATCTAGCCCTCTTGGGCGACCCCCCGTCATAAACCCTATCGGGCGCCCGTACGTATCGGTCCCTCCGGCCTACACAGGCGTGTGCGCGCACGGGCAATATCCCATGCGGGGGCTGGGCCGCACATCCCCGGTACATCGACCAAGTGCTGGTCGACCCCGTCACGTACCGGTGCATCCGGTCGGTCATATCGGCTACATAGCGGTACGCGCGCGGACGATGAATCAAACTCCGGACTATACTCCCGGACACTTTTGCCCTTTGTGCTCTCGGCGAATCGTCTACTGCGGCTCGCCGCGGCTGCGGAAGCAGAAAATGGCCAGAAAAGGCCTCGTGAACTCGCCCCTTGCTATTTCGGAGGAGCACACTCTCCCTGCGGGACTCCCCGGGACTCGTGCCAATTGGCGGCACATCGTACGATCGGTGGCCGCTAACTCGACGGACTCGGTCTCGAAGCCTTAATAAGCCACAACGTCTTATTTCATCTCCCGAATAAACTCATGAGGGTCCTCGCGGGCTTTGACCGAAAAACTGCGAGGGACCACAAGTCGGGAAATCATGGGCCCTCGGTAGCGTCATCTTTATCGCGCGATCGCCTCACGATCCACACTGTGGAACACGGCCCGCCGTCATACTTTGGTCAATAAGTGACCGCATCTTGCATGGCCCTATCCTCCGCCCCGGGCTGATGGGACGGAGGCTCGGGTGCTAGAACCTCGGGGCGGGGGTGGAGCCGCCCCGACCCGCGGCCCGGCTCCAATCTGATGCGGTGGTGTGCCGAATCGGGGGCACAATCTCGGGTACGAGCTCGGCCACGGGCCTGGTAACTCTAGGGCACGGCTAGTCTCCCCCGGTTGTAGACTTGCCCTTACGGGCGGTGTCGCCTTTCTCGGAGGCATCACGAAAACATAACAATTCGTTAGGGAAGAGTCGTCTTGATAACACGGCTACTTATCGCACGATCTAGGATCGGAAGGAAAGATAACACCCTAAATGTCACGTAGCCTCCTGTTTATAGATGTGGTGCACAACACACCGATAAACAAGACTCTACTAGACACGGTATGTAGACATTCGAGGAGGAGAACCGCTGCGATACCACTTTTGTCACGACCCGCCCCGTAGGCCGTGACTAGTGCGGGCGGGCACCCAAACACATTCATTAACCGAATCACAAACGGATGGCTTATACGTATACAAATATCGTACGTTGTCTCAAAGCATCTCAAACACAAACATATATATATATCGGAGAAGCGGCAAGGCTATCATATGGCGCAACGACCCAAAATATATACAAATGCAAGCCGACAAGGGGCGCCACGGCGAATGGGATCGCCCGAACATAAACATACGACACACACGTACGAAATAACCATAACCCACATACGTGTCTACGGACCTCTAAACGGAGACAACGAGAATCATATGACGGGACGGGGCCCCGCCGTGCCCACGAATAACAAATACATATGCAACGGAAGAACATATATACCAAAATGTAGGCTCCGGAACAAAGGGAGCACTCGAACGGAGAATAGGTGTCCTAGGCGGCGGATCACCGAAGCGAGTGTCGTCGGTACACGCGAGGCATGAAACGCGACCCCGAAGAAAGGGGTCGCACGGAATATGTGCGAGTATGCAAAGCGAGAAGATACGATAGTAACCGAGTCATAATCGAAGCAAGTACGATAAGAAAATAAGTGCAATATCCAAAATACCGAAATGTTTACTTTTAAAATACAAATCATGCATGGGGCTCGAAAATATGGTCGCCGCCCGTCAATGGCGCCATAACACATCATACTCGGAAGATTTCATATCTCGAAACCCGACATATCACATATCACATATACACGGTGCCGGCCCTATAGCGGAAGGGGCTCGGCGAACCGGACACATCATAACACCAATATATACACGGTACCCGGCCCTATAGCAGAGGGGCTCGACGAACCGGACACATCATACTCCAAATATAACATAGTGCGCACGATAACATAATCGGCCCGGGACTCGGCGACAGATGCAATAGCCATTTGCACAGGCAGAGTCGTGAGTAACCATATGCATAAAATCATTATCATAGACTCAAAAGATAAGTAAAATGACCATACTTGGAAGTCGGGATAATAGTCATACCATGTTCTTTCAAAAGTCATCAGAATTACATAAAGGAAAGTCGCGGGACCCACGGACGGGTGTCGGCCCGAGCCGGGCCCGCCTATGGAAAACATAGTCATCATATGCCATAAAATCTCCTACGAACATATCGAGGCGATCCGGTTACGTCTACGAAAGTGGCCCTTTTTCCGACGTAGAACTTTTTAAGAACAAAACTTTTTATGCAATATTTGAAAACCAATTATTCCAAAGACATAAGGGCCATTATTCCATTATATTACGAATGTCAAAGATAAAATGCAAATAAGAATCGTAGGCATACTCGGATCGCAAGAATAGAATTTCCTCGAGGCTCGTGTCATAGCCTATTTACAACTAAGGCATGCCAAGAGAAGGAAGGGTTAAGCTTTACATACCTCGTTCGCTGTCAAAGCTAATCCAAACCAAACCTATGTCTCGGACTCCCCAAGATCTACATAACATCAATAAATACCGATGTTACTATAGGCATTTAGGAGTTCATTTCCAAGCGAACACTAAATTCTACAGAAATTTGGGCAGCATTTCCCCTGTAAATACAACAACCCCGAGAATTTAACTCGGCCAATTCAACAACAACACCAACAATCATTCTAATAACATCAACAATAAATCCGAAATGCATTATAACATTAGTAACTCCCTTCTACATCATTCAACAACATTCATTATATTCAATTCAACGGCTTACATTCAAACCAACATCAACGCTCATGCATTCAAATACTAGCCCGATCCAATACCAACAATATTCAAGGACATTTAAAACAATTCACACAATATTTCAAACCTCCCAAACAACACTCCAATTCACCCGAAAACTGCCCCAAACCCGAGAACAACACAATTATATTCCTTTCTCCCAAATTCATGAATTACACCAACAATCCACACTTTAACAATGTCATTTCCATAAATACAAAAATTATATATGAATCACATTAAGGTGCCAAACGTCCCACATCAACTACAACTTCAACTTGAGTCATTAAATCCTCATTATAAGCATGGAATTCACCACGACAACAATCAAAACACTAAATAGAATTAATTCATTCTTTGCTACACCTCACAAGCCATATTCGGCCAACACATCCACAACCAAATTTCATGATTTCATTCATTTCAACACACTAAACAACTAAACATGCTACATAGAATTTAATCCATTACACACACAACACTACACATGCACGGCTACAAGCCATGCATACGGCTTCACTTCCACATGCAATTCTTTCATGAATTTCATCTATATTTTCATACTACGACATACATAAACCTTCCATAACATATAAAAACAAGATTAAATCTTACCTTTTCCCTTCAACTTCACAACTAGCTAGGGTTTGCAAAGGATGAAAACAAGTGGTTTATTGACTCCAACAACAACTCCACGTTAACAAGGGACCTCCAATTAGTGGGTTTGCTAGGAAGAAATAATTTTTTGATGACCAATCTTGACCTTCAATTTTTGGGGTTCATGGCCGAATGGCCTTGCTTGTTCATCCAAGTTCTTGATTTTTTTTTCTAAGTGTGGGAGAATGAAAAGATGACTTATTAGTCATCTTTTATGCTCATATATGAGTTATACAAGTGTCCATGGCCCACACATGGGTTGGACCAATTAAATTTGGCCACAAAATGTGTGGCGACCATCCCATGCCACACGGCCAAATGGGCCATTTTTCATGAATTGTCAACTTTCCATTATTTCACTTTTAGTCCCAAATTTTCCTAAATGATCCATGCCAACAAATCTATAAGCAACTTGTGTCTTAAAACAAAATCGAAGGTCAAAAGTCTCGACTTCGTATCCCGGAACAGTCTTGTCCCTAACTTATTATGGTTAACCCGGATTGTCCCAACGTACAAAATACGAGATATAACAACCGACCTTACGTCACTCCGATAGAGTTATAGCTTTTGATTGGGCTCTCATGCATGCTTTATGTATATGTATGATTACATCGAGCCTAGTTGGCCGGGCAGACACCACTACGGTGGGCGTAGTGGGCGGCTTATGGATAATGATAATAACACTGTGTCTATATGGCACGGGCAGCACCACTAGTGGGCGGCGTCAGATGGTTACCCCGGACGCGGGAGGCCCAGACATGGGCTAATGATGATAACACCGTCCCTATAGCGCCGAGTAGCATAACACCATACCTATATGGTCGGGCAGTTTACTTATATATTTATAATGTTGATTTTAAAAGTTAAAGTTAGCATGCATGGTATGTGCCTTAAGAGGAAATTAGATACACAGGTTATCTCTTTATCTCATGCTTCTTTATTCTCGTTTATGTTATTATTCATGCCTTACATACTCAGTACACTGTAGTACTGACGTCCTTTCTTGTGGACGCTGCGTTCATGCCCGCAGGTAGACAGGGAGACGGATCAAATCCGTAGGTGCTTTATCAGCGGATTTTGAGCAGCACTCCACTTACTTTGGAGCTGTAGTCTATTAGTATTGGTCTTTACGGTCACTTGTATTCTATGTGGAGGCTCGTAGACATGTGTGTACAGTTAGACATTTTATAACCCTACCGGTTCATATTGTTGTATAATATTTTAGTAGCCTTGTTGGCTTATGGTGATGGGCATAATTGTTGATGATTATGTAAAGATGTGTCGTTATCTTGCGATATATGCCCCTTACATTGTATGACGCCCATGAGATATCTTTGTGGTCCACCTAGAAATGATTATAAGATGTATGTTTAGAGGTGCTCGGTGTGTTAGCTCCAAGTGCCGATCATGGCCCTCTGATTGGGTCGTGACAATAGATGCGATTCTGAGGACCGCTCGAACTGGACACTTCACCTCTGTCTCTACCACGACCGGTTGGTGTCTGAGAATCCTGCCCAAGAGGGGCATACCTATGTCGAAAAACCAGCTGTAGAACTATACCTCTACCACCTCTCGATGGACAATCTCGCATAATGTGGCCTGGCTGACCATAGGTATAACACACATCCGAACGCAAAAGGCACTGTCTGTCGTGCAGCTTACCACACTACGCACATCGTGGGAGTGATGGCCTTATCTGGCTAGAACCACCTCTGAACTGGGAACTGGAAGCCCTGGAACTCTAGCCCGGTTCAAAATAAGTGGGTCTATCAAACCTCAGTCGGGAAGCTGAAGGCGCACTATCCACTGAATAGGCTGAACGCTTAGAGAACTATTGTCTATGACCACCCCGATACTCACCAAAAGACCCGGAAGATCTAGCTCTCTTGCTCTGACCCCTATCACGCTCTCGATCAACCCATTGGTGCTGCTTCCTCTCCTTTAATCCCTTAGCGTATGCCTGAATACGAGAGATATCTGTACGATAGATATCTGTACCCCCCTGAAGTGCGGCCGTCATGCAATCATTAATCAAATGAGGCCCAAGTCCACTCACAAATTGGTGTACCCGATCTTCCATCTCAGCTACAATCGTGGGAGCATACCTGGCTAGTGAATTAAAAGGAAGACTGTACTCCCAAACACTTATATTCCCCTGGCATAAATTTAAAAACTGATCAACTCAAGCCCGTTGGGCCTCTGCTGGCAAATAGTGCCGAAGAAAAACCTCTGTGAACTCCTGCCATACTGCTGGGGGTGCATTAGCCCCCTTAAATGACACCCAAGTCTCATACCACTGAACAACAACATCCTACAACCAGTACGAAGCCAATTCTACTGACTCAATGTCCGAAGCATGCATTACCCGCAATATCCTCAGCACCCAATCTATAAAATTCTACG
>NW_026723303.1:0-6863 GCF_029784015.1 Lycium ferocissimum | reverse complement strand
ACCAATTGTGAGTTGTAACTTTCAAGAGTTCAACTTAAATTTATGCTTGTCTACCGAAATTTCGGCAGCATTTCCCCTATACATATAGCATCCCCGAGACTCAGCCCGGCCCAATATATCAACAACAACAACCCAACAACACAAACAATGCCAAGAATAGCAATAATCGTCACAAAACATACTATAACATAACTAGTCTTCTTTTCTGCATAAGGCAACCAATTTCATTCCAACTTCACAATACCCAACTAATATCATTATTCTCATATCCACTTGCTAACTCAAGGTTATTTATGTTACATCTCGCACTTCGCACGTCGGAATATTTTTAAGTTGTTGCGACAAATTAGGGACGAGGTTATTTTCCGACTTTGTTGTAAGGCATAAGTGTCTTATGATTTTATGGAATGGAATTATTAACAAAAAAAATTTGGGGTTAAAAGAGGAATTTTGGAAATTAGGAGTTCATGGAAAAAATAAGGCCACATGTAGTGTGGGCCATGGCTACTTGGAAGATCAATATTTGTAGAAGTGATGATTTATTAAGTCATTTTATCATGTTCATCTTTTTGGAAATTTCTAGAAATTTGAAGAAAGACTTGGAGGAAAAGAAAAAGAATTGGAAAAAAATTTGGAGGAAAATAGGGGCACATGACCGGCCATGTGCCCCTCTATATACATATATATATGTGTGTGAATAACTTACAAGGCAATCCATCATTTGGAACTTAGAAAGTTCAAGAGAAATCAAGAAAAAGAAAAGAAAAGAGAGAGAGGGGGTTCGGCCGCTATGGTGGCCGAACCCGCCCTCTTGTTTGGTTATGGAAAAAATATTTCTTCATGTTTTCCTACTAAGTTGAAGGTCCTCGTCGACATGGAATAATTGTTGAAGCAAGAAAAACGCTCCTCTTTGCAACCATGTTCTAGCCAGGAAGGGAGAAGATGAAAGGGAAGGTATGGTTCAACCTCTTTACTTGTTTTGTGGATGTTGTGGACGTGTAATAGTGTATGGAAATGGATAAAAATCATGAAGGGTGGTGTTGCAAGTTGTGGCCGTGTATGTTGGATTGTATAGGGATGAAGAACTAATTGAATTTAGCATGTTCTTGTGTTGTTGTAATGCATAGAAAATGAATGAAACTCATGGAATGTTGAATGTTGTGTTGTGGCCGAATATGGGCTGAATTGGTATAGGTATGGTGAACTAATTTTATGTTGCATTTTGGTGGTTGTTCGTTGCCGGATTATGTAGCGAAAATGAAGGTTTAACGACTTATGTTGGTGTTGCAATTGTTGCGGGCTGTTTTGAAAGTTAATATAGTTCTAATATGTTCTCTTATACTTATGAAGTTAGTGTGGAAACGTAGGGAATTGTGGACATAGCATGAGAATTGGAAAGAAAGAAACGCATTATTGTTGTATCCATTAAGTTGGAAGATTTCGGTCGCATAGCATATTGTTGAATTGTCTTGAAATATGGCGCGAATTGCCTAGAATGCGTTATGAATTGATTATGGATGTTGTTATTATGATTGTTGGTTTGGTTGTTGTTGATATGGGCCGAGCCATAATTCTCGGACGGTGTATTTACGAGGAGATGCTGCCCAAATTTTTGTAGACAAGAGAAGGATGGGAGATTTGAAAGCAAAGTCTACTATCGACAATTGGTAAACTTGACCATTTGCAAATTAAGGACGAAACGGATTCGAGATTGAACGAGCATAAGACGTCCGAAAGGTACGTGAAGCTATCCCTCTCCTTCTTTTGGCATGTCCTAGGTATACTAGGCTTGAATTGAGCCTCGGGGTTATTCGTTCATCGAAAGTCGATTCCGAAATTGAGCACTATTCATTCAAAGGCGATTGAACTAGAATCTTTATATTTTGTTGGAAAATGTTCAAACGCCCGTAACTTGCAGAATGTGATCGAATTGCCTTGAAACTTCATAGATGACTCCGTTAAGTGATACTTTATAGAACCTTTCAAAACCACTCCGAAGGGAGTGATATTTTATTATTTAAACTTTTTCAAACCACTCCGAAGGGAGTGTGATATTTTATTATTTAAACCTTTTCAAAACCACTCCGAAGGGAGTGTGATATTTTATTATTTAAACTTTTCAAAACCACTCCGGCGGGGTGATATATTATTTTCTAAAGCTTTCTTAAAATCACCCCGAAGGGTGCGATATATTATTTTCTAAAAACTTTTAAAACCACTCCGAAGGGGGTGCGTACAAAACCACTCCGAAGGGAGTGTGATATTTATAAAACTTTTTAAAAACCACTCCGAAGGGGTGCGATATTTTATTATTATTACTAATATTAATATGCCCGAAGGGGGCTAGGATTAGTATTATGTCGCGAGTGGCATGCCCGATGGGGCCGTGGTAGCCGTATGCCGCGAGTGACATGCTCGAAGGGGCTAGGATTATGTCGGGGCCAGCATGTCCGATGGGGCCAGGATAGACGTATGTTGGACCGGCATGCCCGAAGGGGCCATCATTTTACGTCGGGGCCAGCATGTCCGATGGGGCCAGGATAGACGTATGCTGGACCGGCACACCCGAAGGGGATTGTTATTATTATTATTACTATTATTATTATTATTAGTATTATTATTATTATTATTATCGTCATTATCATTATGCCGGAAGCGGCAATGCCCGAAGGGGCCATCATTATTACTGCGCCGGAAGCGGCCGTCCGAAGGGACTATTTTATTTAAATATTTAATCCATGTCAGGTAACCTAAGCTTGCTTTCCGTTGTATCTTCGATTTACGCTTCGGTAATGCTTTACATACTCGCACATATTCCGTACCGACCCTCCTTCTTCGGGGTCGCGTTTCATGCCACGCAGTACACCCGGATGAAGAGAAGACTTGCTAGAAGTTGTCCCCCGCGGATTGGCGAGCTCCACCTCGCCGGAGTGTTGCCGAGTCAAAGTGTTCGTGTCGCGGTTTTAGCATATGTTAGAGACTTCGCGTACGTTGTCCCGTGGATAGTGCGTCGGGAAGTGCGAATGATTTGTAAATGTTAAAAGAGTATGCGTTTTCAGATAATGTTTATTGTTTGAAAAGTTTCATGTTTCTTAAAAAATTTTGAAATGACAGGTTTTAGTAGCGCGAACGTTTAAGGGTTCGCTCGACTCTGAGGAGGGTCGGGTGCCCATCACACCCCGGAAGGTCGGGGTGTGACAATTTAAACATATTTCAATGACTTTCCGAACAATATTCACGAATTCGAGTATTTCCTACCAATTCCATATTCTATCCAAAATTTCCACAATTGCCACAACATTAACAACTAGCATCGTTTCCTTCCAAATTCGTTCACAACAACATAGTTTGCATTCTAACAAGTCCATTCCCATAATTACATAAATTTCCCATAACATTACTAAACTTCCTACAACAACTTAACAACGATTTTCATGCAAGTTTTGGCTCATATTCTTCCACTTACACCACAAAACTACATCAACACCATTACCATACTAAATGAAATAAATTCATGCCCTCTCCAACCATAATACCACACGGCCACATATACATAAAACACATCCACCCGGCCATGCACACACATAAACACCATAATTTCATGATTTCTATGCACTTTATACATACTACATCATATCAAGAATTCTTCCAACATAAAAGAATAAAGTTCTTACCTTTTTCTAATTTCTCCACTCCACCAAAGTCCCTTGCTTGCCAAGATAATTATACCACCTTGAAGAGGATCTTGAGCTTGATAAGAATACAAGAGAATTACAATTTTTGGACCAAGATTGAAGGCTAGGAATTTTTTTCTCTCCTTTTCTCTTCTCTTTCTCTTGGCCGTTTTCCTCTCTTCTTTTTTTTTGCTCTTATTTCTTGATTTTTCATGAAGTTTCTATGGATACACACATATATATATAATGAGCCCCTCTTAATAATTGTCACATGGAAAATTAATTAAAACCATGGGTTTGGGCCAACCCCATGGCCGGCCACTCCATGGGCCTTTTTCTTTTTTTTTTTTTTTTTTTTGTTTCCAAGCCCAATTATTTCATGTCCATTTCTTGTAAATCATTAGACTATTTTTCAAATTTCCAATTTTGCCCTTAGCCTCCCTCGGCATTTTTTGCACCAATATTTCTCTTGAACAACTTATATACCAAACAAGATCAAAATATAGCCTCGTCCTTATCTTGTCACAATTGTTCCAAATTTTTCGAAAGTGCAAAATACGGGACATAACAGATGAGTTGTGGCGCCCAAGGCAGGAGGGGCGATCACGTTCCGTCCGCCGGGTCCTATTACGGGCCGCATAGGGTATATGATATGATAATCTGATGATCTGATGACATGATGATTTGATAATGTGATGATCTGATAATTTAATAAATCTGTTCTGATGATTCGGTAATATGATGATTCTTTTAACCTGATGATATGACATATACATGTATTCTGGAATATGATCTGTTGGTTTCGGAGCCGGTGGTGGGGCAAACCCAATGGTGGGGCAAACCCAGTGGCGAGGCAAAATTCCGTACTGATTTAGGCGAATCCCACATTGGTTTAGTGAATCCCACATCGGTTAATGTCGCCTACCATGATATGTTCTAGTTTATATACATGTGAGTAAATGTTTTTCAAAAGAAAGCTAAGTATTTTAAGCATTCCTCGATTATTATATCCGTCTTCTGTACCTCTTATGCACTATTTGCAATACAGATGCATGTACTTCGGTATTCTGACTATTATGTACCTTTTCTGTACTCCTCATTTCGGTTATGATCTCGTTTCCTGTATTCCATGCTTTACATACTCGCATATTCTCGTACCGACCCCTTTCTTCGGGGGCTGCGTTTCATGCCGCGCAGGTACACCTAGGCGAGCGGAAGATATTAGCAGAAGATGTTCTAGCGGGATTGGCGAGCTCCACTTTCTCCGGAGTGCAGCCGAGTCAATATACATATATGTGTTATGGTATCTGATTATGTTAGAGACTTTGCGTACGTTGTCATGTGTAAGATGTTCTGGTCCGTAAACCGGCTCCATAAGCCGTTGTAGTGTTATACATGATATTACGAGATTTTGTGCCGTTGCAAGTTTTGTTTGATTTGAAAAAGATGTAAAGTATGTTCGTTTTTTGAAAATTTGCATTATGCATTTAGGATCTGGTTAAGGGCCCATTATGACTACGAGTATTATGATAGTCAGAGGGTTCGCTCGGCCCTAGTCTTAGCCGTGTGGAATTGGAGTGGTGCCCACCCATTTTGTGTTCAATTCTAATTGCTCCAACACATTGGTGTGGGCCATAGACGCATGTACAAGTCTTGCTAGTATACAAAAGATGACTTCTAAGTCATCCAAGTTCATTTCTCAACACTTAGAAAAATTAGAAGTCAAGAACACCACTAAAAGAGGCTCTCGGCCAAGAGCTAAGAAAATCAACTTCCATTCAAGCCAATCCAAAAATATTTTGTTGATGCAAAACCACTATTTTGAGGTCCCTAAGTAGCGTGGAAGCATTGTTCGGGTCATCCAATCACCCGTTGTGTAGATCGTAAACCCTAGGCAAGTTGGGGAGTTGAAGAAGAAAGGTGAGATTTCATTATGTTTTATGTGTTATAAAGGTTGTATGTATGTTGTAGTATGTTAATATGGATGAAAATCATGAAATAAAGTATGTTGAAGTTGAGGCCATATGTATGAGGCTTGGCCGTGTGATGTGTGTGTGTTGTGTTGTATTAAAAGTGATGAATTGTTAGCATGTCATGATCATTGTAAGGCGAAGAAATGAATGAGAATCATCTATACGTATATATATAGTCTGGCGAATGTAGGCTATTGATGCGACAAGAAATGGATCACCGTTGATTAGTATTTTGAATGTTGTCGTAATGAATTCTATGTTGGAAATGAATGTTTAATGATTCAAATTGATGTTGTAATTATTGCGGACTGATTTGGAGGTTATTTTACATTTAATGTAATTTGTATATTGATGAAATAGTATTGTTAGAATGTGAATTACGGATGCAAATCATGATTTGAAACGAGGAATGTGTTAAAGTGAGGTTCTCGGGTTTTGGGGGCAATTCGAGATTGGAGCAATTTTGAATTGTTGAAATGTTATATGAATTGCTTAGAAGGTCTTTAAATATTGTTGGTATGGGTTCGGGTTAATATTTGAATGTATAAGCATCGACGTTGGCTTGAAGGTAAGCCATTGAATTGAATTTATGAATGTTGTTGAATAATGGAAAAAGAGAGTTATTATTGTTGTATTGCCTTCTGGATTGGTTTTTGATGTTGCTAGGTTGGTTGTTGTTGTTGTTTTTGTTGATTGATTTGGCCGAGTTAAATTCTGGGTAGCCTATTTTTGGAAATACGCTCAAATTTCCGTAGAATTAAGGGCTAAATTGGAATTAAATGCCCAAAATGTCTATAGCTAATGTTTGGCATATTATGACTTGTTTGTAGATCTTGGGCAGCCCGAGACGTAGGTGGGTTTTAGCTTGAATTTGGGTTATCTTGGAGAGCGTTTGAGGTATGTAAAGCAACCTTCTTTCTTTGGCATGCCTTAGTTAAAAATAGGCTATGACACGAACTTCGAGGAAACTCTATTCTCGCAATCCGAGCATGTCTATGTTACGCATTTGTTTCTTGATATTCATATGTTGATGTGATGAAATATTGATCCTATGTCCTTGGAATTATTGATTTGTAAAGGTTGCATGAAAGTTTAGTTTTTAAAGAGTTTATTCTTTAACGATTCTAAAACTACAAACGCCCATAACTTTCACGGAAAAAGCTCGGATTTTTGAAATTTTCGTAGAGGGTTGTATGATGTAGGATGAGTATGTCTT
>NW_026723302.1:0-6717 GCF_029784015.1 Lycium ferocissimum | reverse complement strand
CTTGGGGATTTCTCAAAAATTTTCATTTTCCCCAAAACGTACCATATCTCCATAAAAAAACCCCCAAAAATATGATGCCTTAAAGGGAAACTCCTCCCCCCAAACACCGAAGTCCCCTTAGATAAAGCATTACATACCAGGGCTCTTTTTGCATATCCTTTGAAAGAAAAGATACGGGTACCTAGACTTCATTTCTTAACCTTTTTTTTCCCTTCTTTACCCTCACGCAGCACCGGCCGAAATTGGATGCACTCGCTCTTGTTTTGTCTCCAAGAGGTAGTCTTGACATGGTGTGCCTTGACTTTTTTTAATCCGTAAGTATCTCTCTTTTTCTCTTTCCTTGTTTGCTTGCTAGTGACCCATCTTTTCTCGTCTGGTCCCATTTTGCGTTTATCCTTTCGCACTTTGGCCTTTCTTTTTAATGTCCTCGCTTAAAATATGCCAACGACTGACTCCTTATAGTTTATCGGACAATTTCATCGCACATCCTTGTCACTATCTCTCCTACCCCTACACCGTAAGTTTTATTAACACGACTTTATCGTAGTAGGCAAAAGGGCCCTGTGTTCGTTAAGATATTCCTTCCAGTTCCTTCCAAGCCATTTCTCGACCCAAATTACGTATATACCTAATGATTCTTCCCCCTTTTCTATCCTTTCAAATAGTTACACTTATGGCAATTCATAATCCGAGTTCAATTGAATTTGTAACTTGCTCCTTTTGAGCTCTTCCCACAATCTTTAACCTACTTTTGAATTCCTTTAAATCTCCCAATACAACTAAAAGCATGGGTACGACAATTCTTACTCCATTATGACTCCCCACTTATATGTATATCTAGCTCCACAGATTTTCATGTACCATTATACCGACAATCCCCCGTCGTTATTCTTTATCGTATTTCCGGTACTTTTGCAATTCTAGTCGGCATAGCTTCTATTGATGGTTTATATACTCCAAGCACTGCTTTCATATTTAGTATAATTAGCGATCCATGAAATATCTTCTAATATCCGTGAACTCTTTTTTCTCCTTCATAGGAGCGACGTCTTTCAAAAATTTCTGAACTACCAATCGTTGTTCCTTTTAACACAATTATTATCCTCTTTGGTGCAAAATTTCCTCTTGTCGTCACCCTGAGTGTCCTTTAGGTTCGTCATGCTCTCTATCATCCTTTGTGAATTTGACTCGAAAACCTTTCTTGCTCTTTTCATTGCCCTTAAGACATGTTGCTGCATATTTAGGTACGGCGCAAATTTACCCAATACGAGGATTCAAATCATGGTCTAAAAATATCGTAGTTCCTCGGCTCAAGTGCTCTTTAAGTTCTCTTCCATACTCCTTCTCCGCATGTCTACCTCATGGTACCCGTATTGTCAATTCGTTTTACTTCTTTCCAATTTGTTATATCCCGTATTTTGGACATTGGGATAATCCGAGTTAGTCATGATAAGTTAAAAACAAGGTGTAATTTCTTCCGATTTGTTAAAAAGTGCATAAGTTGCATATTCATCTTTTCATTGGCATGGAGTGTTAAGGTAAAATTGGAATAAGGAAAATTTGGGGTTAAAAGTGAATTATGGGAAGTTAGGCATTTCATGAAAATTAAGGGCTAGAAGAAAAATTTTTGGGAAACTAAATATTTCATGAAAATGGCCATATGTGGCCATGTGTGTGGTGTGGGTCCCTCCCACAAAATTTGGCCAAATTTGATTAGTTAAATTTATGATGGCACATGTGTACACTTTATATTTTTTGGGGGGTTTTGTATATATATATGAGGATGGATGATTAGCACTATTAGTCATCTTTTTCAATTCTGAAGGTTGGAGAAGCATGAAGAAAAAAAGGGGGGAACATATTCGACCATAGTGGGGGAATTCATGCCCATGGAAATTGATCTCAAAAAAATTATTTTCTTCTATGTCTCTACTCTTGAAGGTCCCAAACAACATGAAGTGGTTGTTGGAGCAAACAAATCCCTTGTTCATGCAATTCTCAACCCTAGTCAGTTGAAGAACAAAGTGGAAAAGGGTAAGTTTAATCTTGTTTGTATATGTTATGGAGGATTTGTGCATGTGGTAGTGTGTGAAAAGAAATGAAATTCATGAAAGAATAGATGTTGATGTCTAGCCCTGCATGTATGATGTGTGTAGGAATGGTGAATTAATTGTATTTAGCATGTTTGGGTGGTAATGTGTAAAAATGAATGAATGTCATGAAATTTATGTATGTGATGTGTGGCAAAATGGGCTGATTTGGCATAGCATGTTGAACTAAGTTTGTGTAGTATTTTGGTTGTTGTGGTTATGAATTATGTGGTGAGAATGAAGGTATTGAATGATTCAACTTAAAGTTGTAAAATTTTTGTGTGTGCCTGTATATGCTATGTTGTGTAGAAGTGAAGAATCAATTCCCTTTAAGTATGTTTGGGATGTTGTGTTGTGGATTCTATGATGTAAATGAAAGTTTAATGGTTCAAATTGAAGTTATAGTCGTTTGTGGTTTGTTATGGAAGTTAATGTAATTAAATGGTTTCTTGAATCTATGGAAATAATGTTGTAAACATGTGGATTATTGAAGTAGTGGATGAATTTGGAAGAAAAAAATGTATTGTTGTTGTTTTAGGGTTTTTGGGAATTTTGGGGGAAGGTAGTATAATGGTTGAGTTGTTTTGAATTTTTGGGGATTGTGGGAAGCATTTTTTAATCTTTTTTAAATTCGGAATGTTTGAATATGTGGGCTTTTATGTTGGTTTAAACGTATGTTTTTTAATTATAGGGAAAAAAAATTTTCCCAATTATTAAAATGCGTTTTGAATTGGTTATTGATGTTGTTTATATGGTTATTGGTATTGTTGTTGAAGAATTCCCTTTTTAAAATTTTTGGGGGTTGTTGAACTTATAGGGGTTGCGAAAATTCCCCCGTAAAAAAGGATATTTGGGATTGGATTCTTAAGTGCTTATGGCTAATGTTAGGTACTTAATGTCCTTATTGTAGATTTTTGAAAAAAAAGAGACTTGAGTTTGGATTAGTTTAGGAAGCAAACGAGGTATGTAAAGCTTACCTTTCCTTTTTTTGGCATGTCTTAGAGGGGTTTAAAGGGATGATATGTTATGGGGCTTGGGGGTAATTCTTTTCCCAAAGTCCGAGCATGTTAGGGTTTATTTCTTCTTTATGTTGGATCCTTATATGGTTAAGCTATGGTTTATTGTCTTTGTATGATTGGTTTTCAAATGTTGTATAAAAAGTTTTGTTTTCAAAAAAAGTTTGGTAACTACGAACGCCCGTAACTTTCATAGATGGAAGGGATTGCTTTGATATGCCCCTAAATGATTCCATAACGTATAATGACTTAAATTTTCATAGGCGGGCTCGGATTGGGTTGACGTCCCCCCCGGGGTCCGCGACTTTTCTATTTTTTGTTTTTTAACGACCTATTTTTGAAAGAACTTAATACGATTTTCGCCCAACGGCAGGTTACTTATTTTTGTAAAAATTAAAAATAAGGTTTTTATGTATATGATTTTGATCGTGATTTGGTTTCCCCCAAGTTGGGGGTTTGATTTTTCCCCGCGTGATATTCGGAAGAAAAGGGGGAAAATTATTATCTTGGTTTGTAAATAATAGTTCGTTTTTGATTATTTTTTTGGGGTCTTTGTAAGGTTTTGTTTGCATATGAATTCCCCCTCTGCTCGTGCATTCCTTTTTAAATTTTCCCCGGGAGCCCCCGGGGCCGGGTATTTTCCCCCGGGGGCGCACTATGTGATTTTCCCGGAGCAGAATGCCCGGGGTTCCCCGGCTCCCCCCGCTTTGGGCCCGGTCCGGGGGTATATTGATAGTGATATTGCCCGTGGATATTTGCCCGCGGTAGGGAAAGGATATTGCCCCGGGATATTTGACCGCGGTATGTCGAGGGGGATATTGCCCCGGGATATTTGACCGCGGTATGTCGGGTGATTTTGCCCGCTGGATATTTGACCGCGGTATGAAATCTTCCGGGTATGAGGTGTTATGGCACCTCGAGGAGGGCGACCTGTTCTCCCCCGGGTCCATTACACCTATGTGGATGTATATATTTGATGACATGATGATATGTGATATGATATGTGAAAATTTTTGACGATATGATTTTATTTACCGAGCCCCCTCTCAGGGGGGCGGGTAGGGTATGTATATGACTTTAAAATTATATTTTTGGATGGGGCCGACGTTTCGCTTATCATATTATTTATGGATGGGGCCCTACGTTCCAAAAATTCGATTAATGTCAACTTTTACGATATGTTGTATTTTCCGTATATATATGAGACATAAATGTTTTTCAAAAGAAAGTTAAGCATTTTCATTTCGTTGGGTTTTATTTGTCTTTTGTCCGCTTATGTATGATTTGTACTTGGGTGCAAGCACTTTGGTTTTCGGGGGTTTTTTTGCTCACCCCTCGGTTTTTTTACTTAGGTTATGACTTCGTTTTTTGTATTTCATGCTTTGCATACCGGACTATTTGAACGACCCCCCTCTTCGGTGGGGGTTTGCCCCGGGTACCTGAAAAAGGGGGAGATGATGTTAGAAGGGTTCCACCGGGTTCGAGCTCCATTTTCCCGGGGTCCGCCCAGGGTTCGAGTGCTTTTGATGGTATCAAGTTATGGAGAGACTTTGCGGGGGGTGTCGTGGTTGAGATGCCGGTTTTTTAAAAGGGGTTTTGGGGGATGTATCATTACGCTTATTGTTACGGTTTTTTCCCGATTAAGGGCTTTATTTGTTTGATAAAATTTTTAAAGGAGTTTGTTTTCCGGGAAAAAATTTTTGTTAGTGCTTATGTCATGTTTTGCGGGCCCCCGGGGAAAGATTGTGAGTATTAAGGGGGCCGGGTTCTTCCGGGGCCTAAATAAGGGTTGGGTGCCCCTCACCCCCTCGGAAATTGGGGGTGACAAATTGGATTTTTTGGGGGGCCCCCGTCCTAGGGGGGTTTTCCGCAAAGTCGTGTCCCCCAAAATTTTTGAGGTGGAAGTGCGCCACCCCCCCAAAAAGGGGGGGCCACGGGGAATTTGGGGGGTTCCTTCCCTTCACATCCCAGATCGTGCCATAAAAGCCAAGTCATAGGGAATGAGACTTCCGATACTAACCTTTGGTTTTAAAGGGGAAAAAACATTGAGGGAAGAAAAATATTGATGTGCGGAAGGGTTTCTAAGCACGCAGGGAAGCAAAAATGAAAGAAAATGTTGGGAAAGATCTTAAGAGGTTGAAATGTAAAGTTGAGGAAGAAAAAGGAAGTAGACAAGAAAGTGTGACACGCGTGGTCGTGGGAGGGACTAAGGTAAGTCCATTATTTTCAATTAAAAGGATAATTTGAAACCCCCAAAAAGGGTTTTGGGGAAAATACGATATGATATGATATGTATATATATATATTTTTTCTGTGAGGCATTGTTGGTATTTCCGTGTAGGGTTTTGAGATAGTAAGAAATATAGAGGAAACCGAAATTTTTTCCCAAATAAAAAAAAGAATGAGATATGGGGGGTGGGATGCTTTTAAAGGTCGGTCAATAAAAAGGGTGATTTGGCCAATTGCAAGACTGATTTTGAAAAATAAGTTAATGGTTGGGTTGACGGTAATGGTAACCGGGGGTCGATACCGAAGGTAAAAAAAATTTGGAAAAAGGGGTTTTGGGTATTAAAAAGATGATTTAGAAGATTGGGAAAAAAAAAAAAAAAAAGGGGGGGGGGGGGGGTTAAGTTTGGAAAGTGTCAACATAATGAATTTGGGAAAGAAAGAAAGTGAGTAAATGAAAGGCAAGAGGGTCAAAAAGTCGGAAAAAAAGTGGACCTAAGTGAAATTGGAAAAAGGGGAAAAAGGGAAAAAATAATCGGGTGATAGTATAACTATGCCCAAAAGGGGGAAAACGAGGGGGGAGAGAAGGTAAAAAAAAAATGACACGAGATAATGTGCCTAAAGTGTTAAAAAGAGCAAAGGGAATTACAAGAAGGAAAATTTTAAACAAAATATATTGGGCCTTATTGCATTATTCGTAAGGTAAGAGGAGATGGGAAAGAGATATGGCCGGGAGAAAAGATTCGGCGATAATAAAAAAACCCCCCAGATCCCCCACAAGCCTCATGCGATTAGTTTAACTTCGGGGAAAATTCCCAAAGGGGGAAGGATGTTATATCCCGGATTTTGGTATATTGGGGGTTAAGGTTAGTCATGATAAGTTAAGGGCAAGGTTGTAATTTCTTCCGATTTTTTTGTCATAAGTTGATATTCATCTTTTCATTGGGAGGGGTGTTAAGGGGAAAATTGGAATAAGGAAAATTTGGGGTTAAAAAATGAATTATGGGAAAAATTAGGTTTCATGAAAATAAAAGGGGTAAAAGGGAAATTTTTGGGAAAATAAATATTTCAAAAAAATGGTTTTTGTCCAGGTTTGGGGGTGGGGCCCCCCCACAAAAATTTGGGAAATTTAATTTGTTAAATTTATGAGGGGGCAAAGTGTACATGTCCACCCCCATCTTACTAGGGGTGATGGGCAGACCCCTATTCGGAGGGCCCAAACCCAACCCCGGCCCTTATTACTCACATATTCTCTTTGGTTCTTAAATCAAAAAGAAAGTAATATACATAGTAAAATTTTCAAAATCTTTTGTCGTTTTTTTTTAAACACAAAACAAGGGGTAAGGACCCCATAAATGATGTATAATAAAAACATATCGGGAGGG
>NW_026723301.1:0-6569 GCF_029784015.1 Lycium ferocissimum | reverse complement strand
GGCAAATCCGACCCTGTGAAAGTTACGGTCGTTCGTAGTTACGGAATTCTTTAAAAACAAAACTTTTTATGCAACATTTGAAAATCAAATATTCCAAAAAAGACATAAGGGCTAATATTTCATCATATCAAACATACGAATTCCAAGAAACAAATAAGAGTCATAAACATGCTCGGATTGCGAGAATAGATTTCCTCGAGGCTTGTGTCATAGCCTATTTGTAACTAAGGCATGCCAAAAGAAGAAAAAGGTTGAGCTTTACATACCTCGTCCACTCTCAGCTAATCCAAACTCAAGCTAATCCCAACCTACATCTCGCTCCCAAGGTCTACACAACGTCAACGGATATCAAGTATTAGCTATAGACGCTTAGGCATCTAATTCCAAACTAGCACATAATTCTACAAAATTTGGGCAGCACTTTCCCCTGTAAATTGACCAACCGAGAATTTAACTCGCCAAATCAACAACAACAACACCAACAACATAACTAGCAACATCAATAATCAATCCGAAAAGCAATATAACATTAGTAACCACTCTTTTACATCATTCAACAACATTCATAATATTCAATTCAACGGCTTACATTCAAGCCAACATCAACGCTCATACATTCCAATACCAACCCAAACCCATACCAACAATATTCAAAGACATCTTAAACAATTCATACAATGCTTCAAACATCCCAAATAATACTCCAACTTACCCGAAAAACCGCCAAACCCGAGAACCACATTCATAACACATTCCCAACTTCCAAATCATGATTTGCACCAACAATCCACACTCTAACAATGTCATTCTCATAAATATAAAATTACATCAAATGCACAATAACCTCCAAATCAGCCTAGCAACACTTACAATATCAATTTGAGTCATTAAACTCTTATCGTCAACATAGAATTCATAACGCCAACAATCAAAATTCCAAATAGAATTAATCCATTCTTTGCTACACTACACAAGCCATATTCGGCCAACACTACACACACACATATTGATGATTCTCATTCTTTTCTTCACACTACACAACTAAACATACTACATAGAATCAATTCATCATCTCAACACAACACACACACCTACACGGCCATACACACCATGCACGGCTCAACTCCAACATACCATATGTTACACCTCGCATTTTATACATTTGAATATTCCGAGTTAATGGTGGGAAGTTAAGGACAAGGTTATAATTTTTTTTCTAGAATGCATAAGTTGTGTATTCATTTTTATTGGTGTGGAGCGTTAAGGATAAATTTGGAATAAGGAGAAATTAAGGGCTAAGAGTGGAAACAAATGTTTCATGAAATGGCCAAAAAGGCCAAGGTGGCCGTGGGCCCCACCTATATGTTGGCCAATTGTTTCAAGCCATAACGAGAGCCATGTGCTCACCTCATATTGTAGGAGGCATGTGCATGTATGAATACATAATTCATGTCCATGCAGGACTTAGTCATCTTTGATGACTTAAAGAAAACTCTAGAAAAATTGAGAAAAATGGAGGAAAAAAGTGGAAGAAAAATAGGGCGCACATGACCGGCCATGTGCCCCCTATATATATATGTGTGTGTGTGATAATAATACAAGGCAACTCATCATTTGTGCCTTAGAAAGATCAAGAAAAATGGAGAGAAAAGAAAAGAAGGCCATTCAGCCAAAGAGAGGAGCCGAGAGAGAGAGACAAAGGAGTGATCAAAAGAAGTAATTCTCTCTAGAAATTCCACTCCTTAGAAGGTGCATGACAACGTAGTGGATTCGTTGGAGTAAGAAAACCGTCGATTTAGCAAAACACAAGTCTAGCCGAAAAGGATAAGTTCAAGGAAAAGGTAAGATTCAATCCTTCTTTATATGTTTCATGGATGTTTTGGATATGTTGTAGCATATGGAAATGGATAAAAATCATGGAAGGTTGTGTGTTGTGTGTGTGTGAGGGCTGCCATGGTGTAGGAAAAAAATGAATTAATGTTAGTTAGTATTCTAGTTGTTGTTGCGATGGATTCTACGTAATGAAAATGAAAGTTTGATGATTAAAATGGAAGTTGTGATGGTTATGGGCTGATTTGGAACGTAATATGATTTGAATATGCTTTCTTGAATTCATGGAAATAATGTTGTAAATGTATTGTTGGAGTTCTTATGGCATTTGGAAGATTTGGGTTGGAATGTCTTGAACATGTTGTGAGTTGAGTATTGATATTGTTGTTATGATTGTTGGTTTGCCCGGGTTGAATTCCCGGATTGTTGTTGATTAAAATTGGCCGAGTTAGAATCTCGGGGATGGCGCATTTACAGTGGAAATGCTGCCGGAATTTCGGTAGCCAAGTGTTATTTTAAGAATCCAATTCTAAGTGTACTAATCAAAGTTTGGTAAACATGACCAAATTGTAGATTTTGGCGAACTTGGAACTGGAGTTTGGAGTACTAGAAGGAGCGGAAAGAGGTATGTCAGACTTCACTTTCCTTCCTTGGCATGTCTTAGACGTAGTAGGCTTGAATACGTGCCTCGGGGACAATTCCTTTCCGAGAAATCCGAGATTGAAACTAGTTACTATTCATTCAGTAGAATTGAAGTGAATGTTCGCGAATAGTTGAAAGAAATGTCTAAACACCTAGAACTTGCAGAAATAGGATCCGACTACCCTAAAAACTCTCATAAGTAATGTCATGAAATGTATTATACGTAAATTGTGTACGCCACCTCATTTGATTCGAGGTGGGCCCACTACTCCTGAGTTTCCTTCCATAGTCCCACTTGGTTTATTTTCGTACTATGATTACGATTTCATAAACGTTATTTTTTTTTTAGCTTTCTTATCTCCAAAAGTACGATGTTCGAGAGATCTACGGCATGATTCCTCTTTCCTAGCAGGTCCATGAATGTTTTCCCACGGAGTGCTTACCTTCAAAGGTTAAAGTTTCCCGATTTCAAAGTTTTCCTATAACGTGAAAATGGGAATATTTTATAAGACCGAGAAGTAAGGAATGTTTCCACCATGTCTCTTGTCCTCAAAAGTTATAGTGTGATGATAATACACGCCTTTGTTAGTGCCGGGCAAATACCGCAGCGGCGAAGCGATTCAAAAGTATGAAAAAGAATGAAGTGTTTTCTATGAAGCGCATAATAATATGATTTTGATTTCAGAAATTCTAAAACTCATGATTTTAGTGCCACGACGAGATTATCGGGTCTATTTTCATAATTCCATCGAATGGTTCATTGTTGTAAGTCTCACCTCATGAATTGTTCCTTCGAGGTGAGACCTATCGATGATGATTACTTCATAACCCAAATCGGAGGTTCCCGACCTTATGTCACTCCGATCGAGTTATAGCTTTTCTTTGCGCTCTCATGCATGCTTTATAATTGATTATATTTTTGGATATGACACCGTGCCTACATGGCCGGGCAGCATCACACCGTGCCGTCCAATGGGCGGCCGGGCAGCATCACACCGTGCCGTCCAACGGTGGGCGGTATACCCCGGATGCGGGAGGCCCCGGATGCGGGATACACGCGGTTCCTATATGGACGGGCGGATTACCCACCGATCCTACGTGGTCGGGCAGCTTATTTGTATGTTTTTCGAAAGAAATGTTTTTAAAGAAATGTTTTTTAAAAAAAAAGGAAAGTTAGGCATGCATGGCATCCGCCTATGAGGCATTCAGACGTACAGGTTACTCTCTTATCTCGCGACATGCTCTATATTGTTATTCTGTTATTATCCATATTTACATTCTTGATTATGGTGTTATTCCTGCCTTACATGCTCAGTACATTGCTCGTACTGACCCCTCTTCATCGGGGGCTGCGTTTCATGCCGCGCAGGTGCACCCAGCTGAGCTGAAGCTAGTATAGAAGATGTCCAGCGGAGTTGGTAGGCTCCACTTGTCCGGGAGTGCTGCCGAGTCAGATGAGTCGTGGGTATTGGGTTGTCAGTCTGTAGCGGCTCCAGCAGCCGATATGTTATTATGTTTCATGTCACGAGTCTTATGTGATGTTAGACTTTACTTACGAAAAAAAAATTCTATGTGTTCATTTCTAACTGGTTCATAAGTTCATATGTGTAATAAGAGTCAGCGGGTTCGCTCGGCTCCGAATATGGGGTCGGGTGCCCATCACACCCTAGTAAAGTCGGGGTGTGACACCATATTTCATGATTTTCACCCATTTTAGCATACTACAACATGCATACACCATTCATAACATATAAAAACAAGATTAAATCTTACCTTGTTCCTTCAACTTCACAACTAGCTAGGTTTGCGATTTACAAGACGGATGGTTTGATGACCAAACAAACACTTCCACGCTACTTAGGGACCTCCAATTAGTGGATTTGCACTAAGAAAATATTTTTGTGATGGCTCAATTTGGACTTGAATTTCAAGGTCTTGGCCGAATGGTTGTTGGTTGTTCATCCAAGGTTCTTGTTTTTTTCTAAGTGTTGAATGAAGATGAATGACTTAGAAGTCATCTTTTATGCTCCCCCATATAAACTATACATGTGTCCATGGCCCACACATGTGTTGGACCAATTAAAATTGGCCACAACATGTGTGTGGACCATCCCCGAGCCACACGGCCAAATGGCCACAAAGTGCATGATTTCCAACTTCCAATTATTCCACTTTTGGTCCCAAATTTTCCTAAATGTTCCAAGCCAACAAATTCATGAACAACATATGTCTTAAAATAAAATCGAAGGTCAAAAATCCTCACTTTGTATCCCGGAATGGTTTTGTCTCTAACTTATCATAGTTAAACCGGATTGTCCCAACGTATAAAATACGGGATATAACACCTGTATTGTTTGTCCAAAAGAAAGATGGCTCCTTGAGAATGTGCATTGACTACCGGCAATTGAATAAGGTGACAATTAAGAATAAGTATCCTCTTTCGAGGATTGCTGATTTATTTGATCAATTACAAGGTGCCAAATGGTTTTTCAAGATAGATTTGAGATCCGGGTATCATCAAGTGAGATTTAAGGAGAAAGATATTGTCACGACCCAGCCCCGTAGGCCGTGACTAGCGCCCGATCTGGGCACCCGTACGTACCAGAAACCCAAAAGTAGTAGCTCCGAGTATCTAGAAAAATTTGGGGGCGGAGTTTCCTTTGTTTTCTTACTAACCAAAATTAACTTTGCCATAAAATACCAACAAAGACCATACGAGTCAACACAACATATCCACATACACATATATAGGCGAGCCGGCAAGGCTGCCGTGATGGGGAAACCTCCCAGAATATATCACATATACATACACTACACAGACAGCCATAACCCACAGACATGTCTACAGGCCTCTAACATACATAACAGAACCAGAAGACGGACGGGGGGCCCCGCCATACCCAAATAAGTATATAGAAATGAATGTATGACGGAAAAGTATATATACCAAAAGTGTAAGCTCGGATCAGGGGAGCGACTCCAAACGAGCTGAGAACGAGATATCTCACGGCAGGGCGTATCACGCGGTGCGTCCGTGCCTGCGGGCATGTAGCGCGGCCCCGAAGCACGTGGGGGTCGATGCGAAAAATGTCCTAGTATGTAAAGCAGGAAGGTAACAAGTATAATCAGAATCAAAGACAGGAGTACAGAAATATAACAGACGGAGCTATGGTCGAGTGCCTAAGTATATAAAAAAATAATACCTTGTCCGAGACCTCAGTGAACATAATGCATATCAGGTCATGTAATGTCATGCAAATATGTATCGTGTCCCGGCCCTTTGATAAGGGAATCGGTATATAAAATCATGCATACAAAATCATATATCATATGTGCAGATGACGTGTCCCGGCCCTTTGATAAGGGACTCGGTAATATGGAAACATATACATCAAAATCATACATCATGTCTACATAACGTGTCCCGGCCCTCTACTGCGGGTCTTAGTGGATAATAATCATGTGCCATCCTGCCACCATCCCTGTATCATCAGATCGTAGCCATATACAAATAACGTGTCCCGGCCGCCGCGTACGAAGGACTCGGTGAATAGTGCAAAAGGAGGTCGCACGAGAATGTCTGCCCGGGCTCAGTGAAAAGACATATCATAGCTTGCACGAACAGAGTAGTGCAGAAACATATGCATATAAGTCCAGACTCAACAGACAAATCACATAATTAGTCATAATACGTACCTTTCGGATGCCATGACGGATTATGTCAAATCAGAGTTTTTGAGACTATTCGTACGTAGCAAATATATCATGGGGCTTACAAAAGATTCAGAATGATCGTTCTTAATAAACGGAACAATACAATGACATATCATTTCAAGGAAATCGGACGATACTCGTATAGGTATATGTATGCCCTTTTTGGGGATGGCACGATTGCTTACTTCAGATCATATTTTTAGGATCATAACTTATGTCAAGACATATCATAAACTCATCATATTCATTGTTCGATAACGGTACAATCATCAAAAGATTTCTTTAAACATTGTATAGAAATAAATCAATTAAAATCATAATAAAAGGTCTCGAATTCTATGGGGCCCCCCTCGGGGGAATCGAGGGGGGGGGGGGGGGGGGGG
>NW_026723300.1:0-15175 GCF_029784015.1 Lycium ferocissimum | reverse complement strand
TATATTTTTATTCGCATTATGTTACGAGTCTTTACGGTAAAACACGGTACATGTTAAATTGAAACGACAAAAAGAAATTTTGAAAATTTTACTATGTATTTTACCTTTATTTGATTTAAGCATCCAAAGAGAATATGTGAGTAATAAGAGTCAGCGGGTTCGCTCGGCTCCGAATATGGGGTCGGGTGCCCATCACACCCCGGTAAGATCAGGGTGTGACAATATCGGAGTACCTGTATCAAAATACGTATGTCAAGTATCCCCGTCGTAAGATACTTATATCACAATGCTTATACCAAGATACTGTATCGTGTATTCGTACGGCTACTCGTATCGGAGTATTTATATCAGAATATTTATGCCGGACTATTCATATCAGAGAGGGCCTACGAAAACATATCAAACTCGAAACTAAAGAGCAGAATTACCCCAAAGTACGTTTCATAAGTTAGTGCGAACGATAAGTCATTTAGGAGAAATAAGACGACAATCGTGATACGTACCTTCTTGGTTGTTCCAACGGATTACGTCGAAGCAAAATTTTTTGAAACCGTTGGGATATGTTAAAATATTTCATGGTTCTCAATGGAATAGTTAAAACAACTATCGTTTAGTAGTCGGAACAATAACCAAGAGTTTACTTTAATTATCGTACGGAAATGAGTCAAATAGATCAAACAAGGGAAGTCTCGGGAATTGTGGGCCCACCTCGGGTCAAGTCGAGGTGGCGGACATAAATTACGAACCTTAGACTCTATGGAGTCATCCATGTAAATTTCAAGACGATCCTATCGCATTTGTGCAAATTATGGATGTTCGGATAGTTTTCCAACAAAACACAAGAATTATAATTCAATTACATTGAATGAATAGTACCTAAAATCAGACTCGGATTTCTATGAGTAGAATAACCCCCGAGGCTCAAATCCAAACCTAGTACACCTAGGACATGCCAAGAGAAGAAAGGGATGGCTTTACATACCTTAGTTGCGCCTTAGGCTCGTCCAAACTCAAATCCCGTTTCGCCCAAAACCTACAAATGGTCACGTTTACCAAATGTTAACTACGAGGCTTTTGGCATTCAATCTTGAATTAGTACTTGTCTACCAAAATTTCGGCAGCACCTCCCCTACAAATACGACACCCCGAGAATTCAACTCGGCCAAAATAATTCAACAACAACACCAACAACCATTTCACGACACAATATAGCATAACTAGTCTTCTTTCCAACATAGTGCAATAACTTTCATTCCCACTTCACATTTTCAATTCAATACCAACATTCTCATATTCATTTACTAATCGAGATCACTCCAATACAATTCGAAATCATTTCATATCATTCTTACAAAATATTCACAAAATATACAAAATATACAAAATATACAAATTTTCCCACCAAAACCATAATCCATCCGAAACTTCTAATCTTCAACATACATATTCATAACACATTTCCATCTTCCTATTTCATCAACCATAATCATAATTTGCACCTTGAAAACTTCATTTCCATAATATCATAAAACCATCCTAAAATGACAAAATTTTCTATATTCCATTCCAATGCCAACTTAAACCATTTTACTTTCATTCACATTATAAGGGTCACAACAACACAACTAACACATTAAACAAAATTAATTCATTCCCCTTCTACTTCCATGCATCACACGGCCATACCCTATATTTTCAACTTCAACCAAATTCATTCAACTTCCACTTCCAATATGAATTCCACCATAACCACAACTAGATTACAACATAAAATTCAACTCATATTATCTATACAACAATGCATACACACACGGCTACATGCACACATGCACACCCGCTTTGCAAACTTCCATATTTTCATAGATTCTACTCATTCCCATATACTACAACACAAACAAACCTTCATAACATAAATAAAAGGGGTGAATTCTTACCTTTTTCTTCTAACTTCTTCACTTAACCAAAGTGTTGGATTGATGAAACAAGTGCTCAATCTTCCAAAACAACTACATTAAGTTGTAGAGGACCCTTGAATTAGTGAGAATACAAAAAGAAAATAATTTTTGGAACAAGATTTTGAGGGACAAAAATTTGGAGCTATGGCCGAATGGCCTTCTCTATTGCTCCTCTTGTTGTTCTTGTTTTTCTCCTTGTTTTAATTCTTGAAGCTTCCACATAATGAGACTCCCTTATATAATTTGTCACATGGAAAATTAATTAAATCAAATGGGCTTGGCCATGTATGGCCGGCCACCCCTCTTTATTGGGCCTTAATTTTTTCCTTTTTATTTTTGAGCCTAATTGGTTATAAATCTTGTTTGCAACT
Source organism: Lycium ferocissimum (assembly GCF_029784015.1). NCBI lineage: Eukaryota > Viridiplantae > Streptophyta > Magnoliopsida > Solanales > Solanaceae > Lycium > Lycium ferocissimum. Next base: position 12,849 of record NW_026723300.1, on the reverse strand, counting down.
CCCGGAACAAATTTTCAAAATTTCAATTTTGCCCTTGGCCTTCCTCAATATTTCACATTCATATTTTTCAAGAACAACAACATACATATTGACCAAAATCAAAATATTGCCTTATTCTTACAAGTCACAATTATTTTCGAATTTCCCGAATATGCAAAAGTACGGGATATAACAGTGTCTTTTCTTTCTGAGGTGCTGTATCTCGATAAAGAACTAGGACAGAATCCTCATACTAACGCTCCTTTATCTTTACTACCAAAGATGACACCGCTGTGTCTTGAACAGTAACCCCTGCATCACACAATCTATCAATCGAACTCCGAGGCTAGCTAATTAATGAACTTCACGGACCATTTCTCTTTTCTCTGGTGGTACATATGACAAGCTACCCATGGATTTACAACTAAGGGCATGGGATACTACATTAGCTTTCCCAGGATGGTACAGAGTATCCATATCATAATCCTTTAGTAAGTCTAGCTATCACCTTTGACGCAAGTTCAAGTCCTTTGGCTTAAAGATATACTGGAGACTCTTATGATCAGTATAGATATCAACATGGACACCGTATAAGTAGTGCCTCCATATTTTCAAAGCATGAATCACTGCCGCTAACTCAAGATCATGGGTTGGATAATTCTTCTCGTGCTTCCTCAACTGTCTAGAAGCATAAGCAACAACCTTACCGTGCTGCATCAACACACAGCCCAATCCAACACCCGAAGCATCACAATATACTGCATAGCCATCTGTTCCTTCTGGGAGTGTCAAAACTGGTGTTGAAGTCAACTTATCCTTCAACGTTTGAAAACTCTGCTCGCAAGCATCTGTCAATTGGAACTTTGCTGATTTCGAGTCAACTTAGTCAATGGGGGGCCGAAGAGAGGAAAATCCTTCTACAAACCTTCTATAATAACCTCGCCAAGCCCAAGAAACTACGCATCTCCGTTAGTGCCGCGGCCTGGACAATTCTTCACGGCCTCAATCTTTTTGGGCATCCACTCTAATGCCTTCCTCCTAATTAATGTGACCCGGAAAAAGCCACAGTTCAACCAACTACACTTAGAAAACTTGGCATACCACTCTTTACCTCGAAGAATTCCAAGCACTGTCCGTTGATGTTCTGCATGATCAGCCTCTGACGGTGAATTAACCGAAATATCATCTATGAATACAATCACGAATAAATCTAGAAAGGGCTTGAATACACGATTCATTAAATCCATGAATACGGCTGGGGTATTAGTTAGGCCGAATGATATAACACGATACTCATAGTGGCCATATCTAGTCCGGAATGTCGTCTTCAGAATATCCTCTTCCTTTACCCTGACCTGGTGATATCCTAATTTCAAGTCTGTCTTCGAGAAATATTTAGCGCATTGCAACTGATCGAATAAATCATTGATCCTCGGGAGCGGATACTTATTCTTTACGGTCACTTTATTCAATTGCCTATAATCAATACACATTCGCAAAGAGCCATCCTTTTTTCTTACAAATAACACCGACGCTCCCCACGGCAATGTACTAGGCCTAATAAAGCCCTTCTCAAGCAAATCTTTCAACTGCTCCTTCAATTCTTTCAACTCCGCAGGTGCCATCCTATAAGGAGGAATAGATATTGGTTGAGTGCCTGGCAATAGGTCAATAGTGAAATCAATCTCCCTCTCTAGAGGAATGCCTGGAAGCTCATCTTCTCTGTCTTAAGGTAGGAAATAAACTTACCCCTAGGTGAAGCAAAGATTGCCCATCCACTATAGGACTGGCTCGCCTGGAAATTGAAATCGAACCATCTTTGCTCTACAATCAACATTGGCATAACAAGAAGCTAACCCGTCCATGCCCATAATAACATCAAAATCAATCATATCTAACTCAATCAAATCTACTACGGTGTGGCGGTCACAAACTATAACAACACAGCCCCGGTATACTCGCCTAGCTATAACCGAATCACCAACTGGCGTAGACATATCAAAAGGTTTAATCAACTCGGGCTCTATCCCAAACTTGCTGGCAACAAAGGGCGTAAAATAAGATAAAGTGAAACCTGGATCAATCAGTGCATAAACATCATGGGAGGAAACTGATAGTATATCTGTAACAACATGAGGAGACATCTCGCGTCCCCGTCTCCGGCCACGACATACGAAATGCCGAGGGACCCCTCGAGCTGGATGCTCCACTCCTCCCTCTACCTCGCCCTGCTGGCGTCTGAAAACTTGCCCTGAAGGGCGCACTGCGGAAGAAGAGCCAACCACAGACCCTGTAGGCTGAACCATACCTGTACCAACCCCCATGGGGCACTCCCTAATCCTGTGGCCTGGCTGCCCACAAGCATAGCAACCATCCAACCCCAATCGACACTGCCCAGCGTGTAACCTACCACACTGAGCACACCGCGGAAATGGTGGCCTAACCTGGCCTGACTCTGGCTGGCACTAAGAGCCTGATACTCTAGAACTCTGGCCCGCTCCGAAATAAGAAGACCGACCAAACTTCGGACCTGGAAACTGCGGAGATGCACTCCCTGCTAAATGGAAAGGATATCGGGGATATTACTGTCTCTGTCCTCCCCTAGACTCATATCACACCCCATCCTTGGTAGGGCATGATTGGCACCCGGTATCTTACGAAAACCGAGCGAACCAACTTATAACTTACATCCTTCGTGTCTCAAATGGAAATAATAGGATCGAGAGGCTAAATGCGAACCTAATATCATGCATACGTATATGTACATTGGACCCATGATGCCAACATTACTATTGTCACACTATGACTAAGCTGTATGTCACGACCCAACCTCGTGGGTCGTGACTAGTGCCCGAATTGGGCACCCAAACACATTCATAAATCCGAGTCGCAAACAGATGGCTTATACAGACACAAATATGAAACGCTGTCTCAGATTATATCAAACTGTCGCCAACATATCTCAAACACAGCCATATATATATCAGAAGCCGACAAGGCTATCAAATGGCGCAACGACCCAAAACATATACAAATGCAAGCCGACGAGGTCGCCACGGCGAGGGATCACCTGCACGTATAATATACAAACACAATCGTATAGAATGGGCATAACCCACATACATGTCCACGTACCTCTAAAATGTACAAACAATCATATGACGGACAGGGCCCCGCCGTACTCCCGAACAAATATATACAAATGCAACGAGCGAATATATACCAAAAATGTAGGCTCCTGAATAAGAGGAGCACTCCAAACAAACAGTAAGCAGGTGTCCTAAATCGGTGGATCACCAAACCGTGTCAGATTCGTACGCGGTATGAAACATAGCCCCCGAAGAAAGGTGGTCGCATTTAAATATGTACCGAGTATGCAAAGATATAGTATACAAATCAATCATACTCGAACAAAAGTACGTAAAGTAAAATGCGTTTCCAAAATATCAAAATGTTTACTTTCAAAAATACAAGTCATGCATAAGGCTCAGAAAATATGGTCGCCCGCCTGTCGATGGCGCCATAACACAAAGATAACACCAGAAGGTTTCAAATCTCCGTATCTCCGTCACACATCATATCACAAAGAATACACCATACACGCATAACACCAAATATATGTAACCCGCCCCTCGAGGTGAGCCTCGTGAACCATAACACAAGATAACACCTAGAGTATATCAAATTGCGCACGACAACGTAACCGGCCCGGACTCGGCGAAAGATATAACAGAATGCACGAGCGGTAGTCGTGAGTAACCATATGCAAAAAATCATTATCATAGACTCAAAAGATAAGTAAAATTACCATACTTAAAATCGATATTAGTCATATCATATTTTGTCAAAAGTCATCGAATTACAAAAAGAAGAGTCGCGGGGGCCCACGGACGGTGTTGACCGGACCCGAGTCGGGCCCGCCTATGAAAAATATACTTATCATACATCATACAATCTCCTACGAGCATATCGAGGCAATCCGAGCCTTTCTGTGAAAGATACGAGCGTTCGTAGTTATGGAAATTTTTAAAGGCCAAACTTTTTATGCAAAAGTTGAAAATCAAATATTCCAAAGACATAAAAGCCAATATTTCATCATGTCAACATACGAATTCCAAGAAACAAATAAGAGTCATAAACATGCTCGGATTGCGAGAGTCGAATTTCTCGAAGCTCGTGTCATAGCCTATTTGAAACTAAGGCATGCCAAAAGAAGAAAGGATTGGGCTTTACATACCTCGTACGCACTCAACGCTAGCTCAAACTCAAAATAAATCCAACCTACGTCTCGGGCTGCCCAAGGTCTACAAACAAGTCATAATATGCCAAACATTAGCCATAGGCATTTAATTCCAAATTAGCCCTTAATTCTACAGAAATTTGGGCAGCATTTTCCCTGTCAATAGGCCAACCCCGAGAATTTAACTCGGCCGAATCAACAAAAAAAACAACAACAACCAAACTAGCAACATTAATAATCAATCCGAAAGGCAATACAACATTAATAACTCTCTTTTCCATCATTCAACAACTTTCAATATATTCAATTCAACGGCCCTTCAAGCCAACATCGACGCTTATACATTCAAATACTAACCCAAACCCATACCAACAATATTTAAAGACATTCTAAGCAATTCATACAACATTTCCAACAATCCAACAATTGTTCCAATCTACCCGAAATCAGTCCCCAAACCCGAGAACACAACTATACTCCATCCCTCACTTCCAAATCATGATTTGCACCAACAATTCACATTCTAATAATGTCATACTCATAGTTATACAAGTTACATTAAATGTACAATAACCTCCAAATCAGTCCGCAACAATTACAATATCAATTTGAGTCATTAAACATTCATTTCCAACATAGAGTTCATAACGACGACGACTAAAACATTAAGCGATATTAATTCATTTCTTGTCACATAAATGGCCTACATTCGGCCAACACCTCCTACAAACATATTGATAATTTTCATTCATTTCTTCACACTACAACAATCACAACATGCTAACTAGACTTTAATTCATTGCTTCAATACCACACAACACACACACCCCCTCACACGGCTATGCACTACACACACAACCTCAATTCCAACTTACTATATTTCATGATATTTATCCATTTTAACATACTACAACATGCATACAACCTTTATAACATACAAAACAAGATCAATTCTTACCTTTCTTCTTCAACTCCACACTTTGCCTAGGGTTTGCAATTGACACAACGAATGGTTGGATGACCCGAACAACGCTTCCACGCTACTTAGGGACCTCAAATTAGTGGCTTTGCATCAAAGGAAAATTTTTGGAATGGCTAGAATTGATCTTGGTTTTTCTCCTCTCTTGGCCGAGAGCCTCACTTTTGTGGTTCTTCAACTTCTTGTTTTATTTTCTAAGTGTTGGATTGAACGAGAATGACTTAGAAGTCATCTTTTAAGCTCTAAGATTATTCATACATGTGTCTCTTGGCCCACACAAGTGTTGGACCAATTAAAATTGTCCACAAATGTGTGGGCCTTTTTCAAGGCCACACGGCCAAGACAATGAAAAAATGCATGATTTTCAAGTTTCACAAATTCCATTTTTGGTCCCAAATTTTCCTAATTGTTCCATACCATCAAATTCATGCACAAGTTATGTCTTAAAACAAAATCGAAGGTCAAGAGTCCCGACTTTGTATCCCGAATGGTTTTGACCCTAACTTACCATAGTTAATCCGGATTGTCCCAATGTACAAAATACGGATATAACATCCTCCCCCCTTTAGAACATTCGTCCTCGAATGTTAAATTAACCTTACGGGATTTTATAAGCGCATAGGGAGCTTTTTGACAACCGACACAACAATTCACTCATTGATCAACAACTCATTTATCAAACAATATAATCAAGTTAAGAATTTGATTGTAGGCACCGGAAACAAGTGAGGATACTTTTTCTTCATCTCGCACACCTCACTTCCTTGCTAACTGTCATTTTTTCCCGATTATTTTCTCACACAGCACTTTACCCAAGCCACATCTTTATTTCGCAACTTTATTACCTCCGACTATCCAATATGGCTATAGGTCGCTCCTCATAAGATAGCTCCTTCCGTGACCTGGATATCATCTACGTGAAATATCTTCGGAGGGGTCACCAATACATTTACGAAGCATAGAAACATGGAATACCGATGTACCGCTCCCAAATCAACCGGCAAATCTAACTCGTAGGCAACCTCCTATTTTACGAATGATCCGATAAGGCCCAATATATCTCTGACCGAGCTTCCTTTCTTGCCGAATCTCATAACACCTTTCATAGGTGACACTTTCACAGAATACCCAATCTCCAATCCGAAACTCCAAATGTCAACGGCGATTATCCGTATATGATTTCTCTCGATGTCCGAGCCGCTAACAACCGCTCCCGAATGAGTTTCACCTTATCCACCGCCCGCCGGACCACATCCGGGCCAATCAACTCGCCTCCCAACATCAAACCAATCGATCGGTGACTACACTTTCGCCATACAACGCCTCGTACGGTGCCATCCGAATACCGGAGTGGTAGCCGTTATTATAAGCAAATTCAACAAGCGGCAAATGGTCATCCCGTACCTCGAAATCAATAACACAGCCCGCAACATATCTTCCAAATCCGAATAGTGCGCCGTTGTCCGTCGACCGAGGATGAAATGCCAGACCGAGACTCACCCGGGTCCCCAATCCTTCCCGAAAGGATCTCCAAAATTAGTCTTGCAACTAGGCACCCTATCGGAGATAATAGATATGGGAACTCCATGAAGTCGCACAATCTCCTTAATATAAAGCCTCGGCATAATCCTCACCGAGTAGGTAGTCCGGACCGAGAAGAAAAATGGGCTGATTTTGTCTCTCGATCAACAATAACCCAAATGGAATCATACCTCCGTGGAGTGCGAGGTAAACCTGTGATAAAGTCCATATTAATGATCTCCCACTTCCACGACGGTATCTCCATCTCCTGTAATAACCCACCGGGCTTCTGGTGCTCAATCTTAACCTGCTGGCAATTTGGACACTGAGCGACGAACTCTGTTATATCTCTTTTCATACCATCCCACCAATATAAACATCTGAGATCATGGTACATCTTCGTCGACCTTGGGTGAACAGAATAACGGGCATAATGTGCCTCGCCCATAACCTGTCGCCGCAACCCCGCAACGTCGCACACATAATCCGCCCCTCGTGTAATAGTACTCCATCGGATGTAAGTCGAACGGGTCTTTTCCTTTGCCGTGTCGATCTCTATACCGTGCTAGAACGATGACGCCGCTAATCTCTTCGTAATAGAGGATTGAATACACCCTAACCTTATCTCCGATCAGGGGTCGGCCCAAGCAAACCCGACTAGCCAATCGATGGATCTTTTTGACCATTTCTTTCTCTCCGATGGCACGTCCGCATACAAAATCACTCCGAGTGCATTAAAAACATTATTTCCCCGGGTGGTAAAATATCAACATCATAATATTTCAAAGAATCCAACCACCTTCTTTTCGTAGCCTTAAAGATGTAACAAATTTATATATAAATATCCACGTGATCTATATAAATATCCACGTGAACACCATATAAATAATGTCTCCACATCTTCAAAGCATGAATCACCGCGCCACAAATCGTGAGTAATCAATTTTTCCGTGCTTTCGAGCGCGCCGGGAAGATAAGCTATCACTCTCCGTATCAACACACACCCCAAACCAATCAAACATCACAATAAATCACATAGCCGTCCGGTCCCTCGGGAAGATGGTGCTGGAGCCGTAGTCAACTTAACTCAAGAATCGGAACTACGCCGCAAGCATCGCCATTAACTTAGCTCCCTTGTAACCGTCACACCCCGGTCTTATTAGGGTGTGATGGCACCCGACCCTTACTTAGCCGAGCGAACCGCTCGTACTCTTAAACGCACACGTAATCACGCCAAACTTTTTGAACCAAATGAGATAAAATACATAGCAAGATTTTTTTTCAAAAATTTTCTTTCTCGTAGCCTTCAAATCGAACAAATTTATAATCATACAAAATTCAATACATAACACGGACCGAGAGTATATCGGCTGGCCGCATACCGACAACCAACACCCACGACGCTCACCGCAAAGTCTCTAACATACATCCGAAAATCATAACAAACAAACTCGATGTGCGTCCGAGAAATGGAGCTTATCTCCCGCGAACACCTACAATAACTTCAATTCATCTAGGAGTACCAAAACGCTTATTTTACAATCGGTCAAGATCGCATGTACCGAGCATGTAAGGCATGCAATAAAAAAAACCATAATCGAAACATACAGACTAAAAGATAAGTACATTAGTCAAAATGCCGTACGCCTATTTCTCGTACACAAACAAGACATACCGTACCGTATACCAAAGGAGTAAAAGGTAAGTAAGTCACCGAGTACTAAAATTCTTATCTTACAATTATATCGCGTGTCCGAAGAGGTGAAAAATGAGCGTACTGATGTCACACGTCGACGAAGTAACGTACATAATGCTCGTACGAGGTCATATATCGGACGAAATATCGAACGTACGTAATGCTAAGATGATGTCATATATCGGACGTAGGCGTAAATGCTATATCGAATGCACCGTAATCGTAGTCGACGTATTTAAGTACAATGCATGTATCCGTGAATGTCCGTACGTATTTAAATATATCGATATTCGTAACCAAAATCGAAGTATGGAGGCATAATAGGCAGAGAGCCTTATCCAAATCGTAGATGCGTGTCCGACTTACAAAATCATCATGAGAGTCGTAGTGTACCTTGTACAATATCAAAATGCTTATTTTCGTCATCACGTATTATGCATACCGTATCATATATTATCATAAGCATATGCCGATAATGATGATCCCGGCCCTCCAACAGGGACGCGGTAATGTAACCCGCCCTCTAGTACGGACGCGGTGAACGACGTATCATATGCCATCCCGGCCACCGTCCCCATATCATTTAAGATCATCATATCACATACATAAAATAATAGCCCGGCCCGCCTATGAGGGACGCGGTGAACAATGCAAAAGAACACGCACGATAACCGTAACCCGGCCCGGACGCAAGGAATCGTACCGTGGAGTACGCAGGCAAGCGCATATACCGCATCCCGGCCCGGGACGCAAGCTGAAAGATGATCGAGCATGCACGAGCAGTAGTCGTGAGAAACCATATGCACATAAATCCGACTCGATGAATACGTACATTTACCGACATTCAAAAGCTCAGAAAACGAATTTCGGGTTCTTTCCAAATTAGTATCGGGAAGTTGTGAGCGTTTGAAATACGTAAACCTCTTCGGACTTTTAAGCGATCCGGATCGTACATGAAGAACATTAAGGCTTATAGAATGCTATATCAAAATACGAATACTTCTGATCGAAGACTCACGTATCCGAATACACATAGCGAATACTTATATCGGAATACTCGTGTCAAAATACTTATACCAAATGTTCATAACGTAAATGATTATGTCGAAATACCTATATCAAAACATATATATCGAATATTTATTTTTGAATACTTATATCGAATACTTATATCGAATATTTACATCGGAATGCTTATATCAAAATATTTAAATCGATCATTCGTACCGAAGCATTTATATCGAATAATCGAACCGTAATGCTCATATCCGAGTTACCAACACTTATATCAAATTCGAAAAATAATCAAAGGTTTCCTTAATTATCTTACGGAAATAAGGCAAATAGAACAATACAATTAAACCTCGGGTATTGTGGGCCCACCTCGGGTCAAGTCGGGTAACGAACATAAAAACGTGGTCATTATGTGCCATTGGATCATCCTCGAAGATTTCAAGGCATTCCGCTTTCATTTTCAAAAGTTACGGACGTTTGAACATTTCTTTACAATAAAGCGTAAGTTATTTAATTAGTTCAATTCTACTGAATGAAAAAAGGATAAATATAAGCTCGGATTTCTAAGAGTAGAGTCATCCCCGAGGCTCAAATCATAGCCTATCACACCTAGGACATGCCAAGAGAAAGAAAGGGTAAGCCTTTACATACCTTTTCCGCTTCTTACGCCTCTCCAAATTCAAATCCCGTTTCGCCCAAAATCTACAAATGGTCATGGTTACCAAATGTGAGTTTCAAGCTTTTATGAATTCAACTCAAATCCATACTTGTCTACCGAAATTTCGGCAGCATTTCCCCTATAAATTTGACATCTCCGAGAATTATCTCGGCCCAAAATATCAACAACCACAACACAACAATACCAAGAACATCAATAATCGTCACAAAACACACTATAACATAAATAGCCTTCTTTTCTACATAAGGCAACCAATTCTACCCCAACTTCATACTTTCCAACTAATATCAATATTTCCATATTCATTTACTAATTCAAGACCATTCAAATGCACTGAAGCATTTCACATTATTTCACAAATTATACAAAAGTTTCACTAAAATCATAATTCACCCGAAAATTCCAGCTTTTCAACATAAACTTCCATAACGCATTTTTGTCTTCCCATTTCATTAACAACAATCATAATTTGCATCTTACCACTTCCATTTCATAGTTACATAAACTACAATAAAGTTGCATGTTTTCCTACAACACCTTACAACATTTTTCCATGACAACAAAACCATTAACCTTCCATTTACTTCATAAGGCCATAGCAACATAATTAACATACTAAACAAACTCAACCCATTTTCCTCCACCCTACTACACCACACGGCTACCACACACCTCACGGCCACAACGTACATGTCATACTTCCATGATTCTCATGTACTTTACACATGCTACAACATATATATAATTCTTCCAACATAAAAGAGTAAAAATTCTTACCTTTTCCAATTTTTTCCACTTGCCAAAAGAAGCACTTTTTGCCTCAAAATTTATGTCATCTTGAAGAGGATCTTGAGCTTACTAAGAATACAAAGGAATTACAATTTTTGGACCAAGATTGAAGGCTAGAAATTTTTTTCTTTTCTTTTCTCCTCTCTTTTTCTCTATGGCCGAAGGCCTTCTTTCTTTTTTTTTTTTTTTTTTTTTTTGCTCTTTCTTTCTTTCTTTCTTTCTTCAATTAAAAAGATGAATAACTCCTCATCCCTCACACACACACACACACACATATATATATATATATATATATATATATATCCATGTGAGCATGTGAGGGTCACATGCCTTCTCCTCCATTTCTTCTCTTTTTTCTAGAGAATTCTCTTTTTTAAAATTTCTAGAAATGGTCAAAGAAGACTAAGAGTCTTCTTAAGCAAGCTTTGGTCCATGTATTATTTCATTATTTATAATTAGCCCCCCATTTAAATAAATGTGGGCACATGCTACCCATGCCACACGACCATCTTGGAACTTTCAAGAATTTTCTTGAATATTTGCGAAATTACCATTTTCCCCTAGGCTTCCACAATATTACCATGAACCATTTTGCGAATTTTTCTTTTTGCCCTTAACCTTTCAATATTTCCATACTAGCAATGTTCATAAACAACATTCATAACCACTTGTACATTAAAAATAATGTTGGAAAATAGTCTTGCCTTCAACATACCATGACTACTTCGAAATTTTCGATCGCACAAAATGGGGGCTATAACAACCAGAATTGGATCCTCATACTGATGCCGCTTAATATCTTATGTAATAGAGGATTCAGCAATACCTCGAACAGAAACCCCAACATCTCCAGAATCAGCCAAGCGAACCCCAAGACTGGCCAACTGGTGAATATCACGAACCATTGCTCTCCTCTCTGATGGCACGTCCAGGCTTACCTATAGACTTGCTACCGAGTGCATCCGCCACAACATTAGCTTTTCCCGATGGTGCAGAATATCAACATCATAATCTTTCAAAGAACCTAACCTCCGCTACCGCAAGTTCACCTCCTTCCGTTTAAAGATGTATTGAGGCTCTTATGATCCGTATAAATATCAACGTGAACACCATATAAATAATGTCTCCACATCTTCAAAGCATGAATAACCGCGCTAGCTCCAAATCGTGAGTAGGATAATTTTTCTCGTGTTTTCCGAGCCGGCGGGAAGATAATGTCACACCCCCATCCGATCGTGGTGCGATGGCACCGACCCCCGTAATCCGAGCCGAGCGAACCCGCCGACTTACTACGTACTCAATTTTTTTTTCAAACCTCTAAGACAAGTAAGCATAAATAGATTATTGAAATATCCTTTGTTATTCTTAAATCAATAAGACATGTAACCGTATATAACTCGTATCATAATACAAACTCCACCCCGAAACCCATGACTCCACCGTAAAGTCTCTATCCGTCTCGAAAACTCGGACAGTACGCCCCTCGGGACACCGAAAAAAGTGGAGCTTGCCCCCTCGCAAAGATCTTCGCCTTGCCCATCCTCCGGGACCGCGGAGAACGCCCCGGGGGGGTCGAGGCTTACCCGGATGTAAGCATAATTAACAGTAAACAAGCGGATAAAAATAACGGACAAACATAGGAGCTTATCCGGGGGGGTTGTAGAGGGGCCTTTGTGGATGCCAACGTTAGTTTCTTTCCAAAACGTACTTCGCTCAAACCGGAAAAGAAATTTGGGGAACGTGTCCTTTTCTTGATTACGGCCGAAACACGGGCCCCCCACCCCCCCTCCCCAAAAAGCCCAACATATTATACATAGACAAAACGAAAAAAAAAACATTTAAAATGGTGTACTTTTCGATTCCGACGCCCAGTCCGGCCCCCCCACCCCCCCCCCCAAAGGGGCCCCTATAATATATATCACATAACCCCCGTTTCCCCCTCCCTATCCCGT
>NW_026723299.1:0-6455 GCF_029784015.1 Lycium ferocissimum | reverse complement strand
GAAACGAAAAAATTATCTTCCGAAATAATTATTCCACGTTGTGAGGCCCCTTGAATTAGTAGGAATACGACAAGAAAATAATTTTGGAAACAAAATTTAAGAAAAATTGGAGACCATGGCCGAAGGCCTGGTGCTGGTCTCCTTCTTTCTTCTTTCTTTCTTTCTCAATTTTTCTTGAATCATCTAAAGATAAAAATAAGGATGTGATATATTTGAAAATTTTCCAGGGGGGCCCCAAATTTGGCCGGCCCTTTTGATTTTTCTAATTTCTTTTTTTTTTTTTTTGTGTTCAAAGACACAAAATTTTCAAGAACTAATAATTCAAATTCCAATTTTACCCTTAGCCTTTTCCAATATTTCCACATCCAAAATTTCCACCACAACTTGTATCGAAACTAAAACATGATTGTCCTCGCTTACTACAATTATCTCGAATGTCCAAATAGTCAAAATACGTTTGAACACTTCCCTTAGCTTATCGCAACCATTTCAAAATATTCGAACGTGAAAAAGTGCGGCATAACATTCATCCCATTCAATTTCATCGTCAAGAAAAATGACAATACTTTGGGATATCCCATAGGAAGGCCCTTTGGAAAGGCATTAACCACCATACATCAGCACCTTCATTATCGAACCGCTTTTATCCACATGTTCGCTCATGATACTGGAGAGGTAAACGAATGTTTCGGGTCATCTTGGTGTGCTTGGTTAAAGTATTTGGGGTACATCGGAAAGAGAAGGTTGTTTTGTTAGGTTTTTAAGGGAGAGTGGTCAAACCCATGGCAATCGTTTTACGTTTTGGGAAAAAAAGGGGTTCGAGATTGGAGAGGTTTAATAGGTTCTCTAAAAATTTTCAAAATCGTGACCCATGTATCCGGAAGGACTTTGATAAGTTCTTCTGAGAAATGTTGGGGATTTGGGTGCCATTGGTGGTTCCTTTGTGGCATCAACTTTTAAGAGCAAAGCATTTTTCCACCTAGAAAGAGAGATCCATAGCATGATTCGAACTCGCCAGCTATTTGGATTAAGTAGCCCGAATAGCATTTTTACCTTGTGGGGCACCTTGAATTTGGGCTGAGCTTTAAAGCCTCCGTTAGATACATTGTAAGGACTGTTAAAATTTGGAAATATAGAGACAAAACCGGTCCCTCGCATTTAGAGTGACTCGGTACCCAAATTCGCATGTTGGTACTATTATATCCGGTACGTGGGCAGGGACAACCGGTTGGCCTTTTCTTCCATGATATGTTAATGCAAATTTTAACAAGACCAAATGGATAAGGGTGAAACCATGATTTTTCCACTGCTAGGAAAATCATCCGAATCGAGAGTGATGAATTGTTCCTCTTGAAATTTCTGAAAAGGTGTTGGTCAAGTTTTTAGGCACAACATATTCTTTAGCTTCTTTGGGCTTAGGGTTGGGCGGGAACGATTTGGACCACGGGGGAAAATGTCTTTTGCAAGTCAAACCTGTGTTCTTGTTTTGTTTTTTGGGCAAAAGGGATAGGGTCTCGTTTGAGATGGGAACATACCGAAAATGGTTAAGCTTGGGGCCAGGGTGGTAGGCGGGGAAACACCAAGCAAGACACCCAAATCGCAAGCACAATAATTTTCTTACATAGTAGGGGTTAAAACACCCCGAAGGACGGTTTTTGCCACAAACTGACTTCAACAACCCGAAGGATGGCTTGTAAAGGTTGGCCGGACGGTTAAAAAGATCAAGATACGGGTTTTCCCTAAAAGGGGCCGGCTTCCTAGCCAAGCTACTCAACTGGGAAAAAACATTCACACTACTAGGGACATAGTCGAAGCTTCAAAAAAATTTTTGTACTTGTAGCAAGCTTAACTTGCTTTTTCCTAACCCTATACAAACCCCAGGATCAGCCTTTCCATGCCTTTCGAAAGAACAAGAAAATTTAGAAAGCAAACATTTTTTTGGGTATCAAAAAAATTTATGGGAGATTGTTTGATGTCCCCCTAACTATTACATAGCCCCCTTTATTTATGGGAGTTGGAGGCTTCCACAAGACTTTTCTTACATGGCCCCAAGGGCCCCGCTGGGGTTTTAAAAAGGGCCTAATAAAACAAGCCTAATAAAAGGGAAGCCTAATAAGACAACCCAATAAAAAAATTTTTGATAAAACGAGCCTAATAAGATATTTTTAATAAAACAACCCCGATAAAATGAGCCTAATAAGACACCCTTTTAATAAAACACGTCTAATAAAACAAGCCTAGTAAAACGAGGGGGAACATTATTCCAAGCTTTTAAACAACCATGTGCAAGAGTGACGGGGGTCCGTTTTTGTCTTTCGGCCCGCTTGCCTTTTTTTATCCGGTGGGCTTGCTTGATGGAGTGGGATGGCGGAGTTGTGTATCCTTCCTCTATCCACCTTTCCCGGCCCAAAATTTTTTTGCTTGAATTTTTCTTTTTTTTTCCCGGACTTTTTTTTTGGAATTGGGGAGGGCAGCCCCTTTTTTGGATCCCCCGTCATCTTTGGATCTATTTTTTTTGAGTCTTGAGAGGAAAATCCAACCTTATCTTTGTGATAGCTGGTGACTTCATCCCCCGATTTTTTTCCCCCACGCCCCGAACTAGGGGCCAGGGGGTACCCGGGCCCCCCCGAACACCGCTAAAAGTTTTTTTTCCCGCTCTCATTCATCCTATAGTGTAATCATAGAAATATACACCGTTTGAAACATAATCATTTTTATAAACATAACCCCTTTTGGTAAAAAATAAATATATACACGTACGTACATATACATGCAAACTATGGTACCATGCTACCCCCGCGTATTTTAAAAACCTTCCGGAATACTAGACATATGGAGGGGACACCCCCCGGTCGTGCCCAATCATAAATATATACATATATGTACCAAAAGAATAATCAATGGCACCTAAAAAAGATGGAATGTTCTCAAATCCCGCTAGCCCCCGGAGCCCGGATCACCCCCGTCTCCCTGTGGGCACGAACACGAAAAGGAAAAGGACGGGGTACAAATTTTTGTCCGATTATTGGGCATAAACAATAATAAGACATCAATGAAATAAGGAGGCATCAATGAGGAGCAATCTATGGGGGGGCGAACCATAAAGGAAGTAATGCATCCGGCTTATTTTATACTCATCATCATATCATATATGCATAAATGTATAAACCCCCCGACCATATGGGGGGGCGGGGATAATCAATAACATTAGCAAAAAGACGCATTGGGCCCAAGGTCCGGGCCTCCCACGTCCGGGGTATCATCTCATGCCCCCCATAGTGGTGTCCGCCCTCCATCCGGCCAGGGTTTATACCCCCCGGCCGGGGCGGTACCCCCTACCAACTAGGCGGGTGTAATATCATCAGTGCTCATCATAATAGTTCATCTTAATATGCTCATCATACAGTTTATCATAATATGCTTATCATACATGCTTATCATAACATACTTATCATACTCATCGTCGCATGCATAGAGACTCATGGACAATCATACTCATCGGGGGACGTAAGGTCGTAAACCCCCCGTTTCCCCTTAGAGACATTCGAAAGGTAACCTGCCTCCCCTTTGGGGGAAACAAGCAAAAGGGAGTGTAAATGATCCAACATCAATGGGCTATGGATAACTTCATTAGCTTAATGGGAACTCATATCATAGACTATAGCATCTCTAGACTTAGCTTGTCATTAACGTTATCATAATCATAGCATATCTCTTATCCCCCCGGTTCATTCAGGAAAAAGGGGTCATTGTCTTCGAGGAGGAACATTCACAAGAAATCATGCCATAGGGCTCTCCTTAGAAAGAAAGGACTAGCCTCCATTTCCTTCGTTGGTTTTTAGCTTTCTATCGCTTGTCCTCCTCCCTTTTAAAGCACTTGTCTATACCTTAAAAGAATTAGTATGAACCCTTAGCTATATCATCGTGAAAAAAAATACTTACTAAAGCTTGGGAAATTTTGGGGAAAAATTTCCTTTGTTTATACTACTTTCCTCCCCTATTGTATCAACTCCCAAAATTATTAAGACAATCCAATATCACTAACAACAATCGTCATTCATTCACATGATTGCATTTCACAATTCCATCCCAATTCTCCATAATTTATGACTAAAGTTCACTTCCCCATTCTTTCGTATCCAATGCTTATTTCATGTTCTAAATATCATTTATAACCATTCTAACTTCAACTATTCATTTTCCTGATTCAATCCAACTACTACTCCATTTAATACTATTCACACATTTGATGACCCATTTCATACACTTCACAATCCATGTGTTTTTAACTTTAATACTTCAATTAACATGAATGGTCAGAAACTTACCTTAAATAAATAGGGAAAAAGCTTTGGGGATATTACGGTTTTGCCCCAAAACCCTTTTTTTCATCTCTCTTGGGTTTTCTTGATTTGTATGACTTTTAAGGGTTTCCTTCACTTGATTCTTTGATTTCTTGTTGTTGGGTCCTTTATTTCTCTTATTTTCTTTGGTGAAGTTTTTTTGAACACTCCCTTGAGGTTTTTGAAAAGGTGGGGGGTGAAAAAAAATTAAAATAAAAAGGGAGGGGCCCCTTTTATAAAATAAATTGGGCCCCATTGGGAAAATACGGACCAACATACGGGCCGTATAATTTCTCCGACCGTATGTTGGACCGTATATTTGGTCCAATAGAATATGAATTCCGGGCCGGGGTCTACCTGGGCATACGGTCCCTAGATTTTTTACGGCCCAAAAGTTGGGGATGTTTGCCCGTTTTTTGAGAGTTGTTTCGTCGACTCGTTTGATCTCCGATCCTTATGGAACCTTCTTAACCCTTGTTCAACACTTCATTACCATTCTAAGGGGTTTTAACTCTTCCTCCCAAAGTGTCATTAGGGGCATTCAAACGGATGCCGAAATTCTTATCCGATACACTGGAACTTGCGACTCACTTCCCTCAACAACCTTCTCTCCTTAACTCGAATGTCTTTTGGGAAAACTTAATTTAAAATCATCAAATACTATTTATTACTTATCCAAACCTTTGTTTCATCATACCCCTCGTCGTCTTTTACCCTATACTAACGGGGGGTTTTTCGAGGGGGTAACATTTTTCCCCTTTTGGGAAAATTCGTCCTCGAATGTTAAGTCGTCAAAATTCAAAAATTTTTGGAAATTTCCCCTATAATATGGCGATACCATTTTCACAACAACCCATAATATCATTGCCTCACGGGGCCAACACAAAAGTAATATAACCGGGCCCCCCCCGACCCATACGCATAAAAAAAAAAGGATACATACCTTATCATTTCGACGTCTCGTCATAGATTCTTCCGGGGGGGGTAAATGTGGAATGTGGATTTCATCTTCTCTTCCGCTTCCCGGGCATTTTCCCTTCCCATTGTTATTTCGCCATGGGGCTTTATTTTTGGGGTTTTTCCTTTTTCGGCCCTTTGTTTTTTTCCCCCCTTCCTTTTAGGGGAAAAGGCACTTTTCATAAAATTTGTTTTTCCAAAACCCACCATCATCTTTGGCACAATCTTTGTGGGATCTCCCAAAAATTTCGGAGCATGGAGACATGGAATTTGGGGGGACTAATTCAAGCTGAAGGCAATTCTAATTATCGACTTTGACCCACTTTGCGGATGATTTTGTGGTCCCCCTATATCGAGGACTCAACTTTCCTTTCTTACCCAATCTCATCACCCCCTTTTATCGATGATACTTACAAGATGTTATATCCCCCTTTTCGAGCATGAGTTTGACATGTACCTCTCGTAGTAATGGGATATTTTGAAAGGCACAAGCCAGGGGAGTACGTAACAAAGAAGGAAAAGGGGGGGAAATTTCGATCTCAAGTCGTAATCGGGGAAAAAATATTTTGAAAAACGGGGAAAATGGCCGTTATTAGTGTAATAAGTGATAAATACCCTGTATGGAGAATTTCGGATATTTCGGGGTTGAGCAAATTGAAGAAAATAAGTTCGACGAAAATTTGGGAAAAGGGAAGAATTTTTATCAACTTTTTGGAAAAGGGGTAATCATAGTATATTGGAGGGTTTTTAAAGGGGTTTCAAAATTCTAAAATGAAGTTCGTCGAGTCTAGTTTGTAATGCAATTAAAAAACCCTTCATTGATAGGACATCGGGTAGAGAATTTAGATGTTACAAACTGAACCGGTTGGCTTTTAAAAAAATTCCAGTAGCCACGACGCCGGATTCTACGATCGTAGCCAAAAACGGAAAATTAAAAATTTCCCTTTTTAAAGGGGCAAACCTCTTTTTTTTAAAAAAAAAAAGTTCCAAAATTTCCAAAAACGTCTTCCCCTTCCCTTTTTACATAATTAAATTGAGGGGTTTTATGGCTAATTAAGGGAAAAAAATTGGGGATCCAACCCCCATGGCAACCCCCCATGGGGGTTTTTTTAAGAAGGTTAAATGTTGGCTTTAAGAGCTTGGCTTCTAAGGTAG
>NW_026723298.1:0-6443 GCF_029784015.1 Lycium ferocissimum | reverse complement strand
ATAGACAGTAGGGGGGCTAGTCGTACGTGTATGTATATTGATATTTGGGGGATTTCCCCCCGCCCGGGGGCCCCCGGCTGCGTTTTGTGTGTGAATATGTCGGCTCTGTAGGGCCTTTGTTGGTATTTTCTGCGTGCAGGTTAATTTTGGTTAGTAAGAAAAACAGAGGAAACTCTGCCCGAATTTTTTTTCTAAGTATTTGAATTACTATTTTTGGGCTTTTGGTACGTACGGGTGCCCAGGTCGGGCGCTAGTCACGCTCGGGGGCTGAGTCGCCAGAACGGCTCTGTCAGCGCGATCTAAGACGGAAAGAAGGTCAACAATCCCTAGATGCCCCGCGACCTCCCATTTATAAATGTGGCCGGCTTCACACTCATAAACAGGACTCTACCGGACACGACTTTGCAGACAACCCTTAGACGAGGCACTGCTCGATGCCACTTTGTCACACCCCGAAACCTTACTAAGGTGTGATGGGCACCCGACCCCGTATCTGGGCCGAGGCGAACCCGCCGACTCTTGTTACATGCAAAACTCACGAATCAATTAAGAATAAATATATATTACGCTCTCAATCAAATTTTTTTCATAAGTAAAATCGTCATCATATGGGGCCCGTGACATGAAACATAATAACATATCGACCGGCGAGGCAAATGACCGCCCCGACACTCTATAAGCGAGTCGCAAGGTCTCTGTGGCATCAATCCGGAGAACTCTAGGCATTGCAGCTCCGACTCGGCAACACTCCATAATCAAATTGAGCTCGCCAACTTGTTGGAACATCTTCTATAATAGCTTCAACTCATATCGGGTGTACGCGCGGCATGAGGCAAACAAGAAAAGGGGTCAGTACGAACAATGTACTGAGTATGTAAGGCAAGAGTAACAACATAAGATCGTGATATAAAGCTTAAAGCACAATATAGAGTAAGAAAATAACCTGTATCTCTGTTTGCCTCCTTAGGTAGATATCCTGTAAGCCAACTTTACGATTTCGAAACGACATATGCGTATTTACAAGTAAACTGCCCGACCATATAGGTACGGTGCAATGCTGCCCGTCCATATAGGTACGGTGTAACGCTATCTGAGCATATCATGGAGTAAAGAAGTAATCTGTACATCTGAGTGCCCCTTAGGGCGGATACCATGCATGCTAGCTTTCTTTAAAAAAAAAACATATAAATATCTGTAAGTAAACTGCCCGACCACATAGGATCGGTGTGTAAACGCGCGTCCATATAGGAACGGTGTATAAGCCCGCGTCCGGGCCTCCCGCGTCGGGGTATAATGCCCACTATAGTGGTGTGTACGCCCGGCCGCCCGTTGGACGGCGCGGTGTGATGATGCTTGTCCCGGCCATGTAGGCACGGTGTTATTAAAAAAACATACTTAATTATAAAGCATGCATGAGAGCCCAAGTGAAAGCTACGACTCTATCGGAGTGACGTAAGGTCGGTAACCTCCGATTGCATTATGGAATAATCATAGTCATCATGTCTCACCTTGAAGGAACTAGTATTATGAGGCGAAATTTTGTCAACGAAGAATATCATTAAAAGAAAACAGGGAATGAAATCATGGACATCATAGACGTCGGTTCATGTGCTTTGAAATCCTTAGAAAATAGGGTCATAACCAAGGAATAGAATTAGAGATCAAGATCTAGTTTGATACTTTCATACTCATATTGAATCCTTGACTTGAAACTCTTAGTCATGGGATCATTCTTGTCATACTCATCATAGACATATTCTCTTCCTTAACATCATCGTTACAACATCATCGTTACCATTGTTATCATAGAATTACTCTCATTAGAATGGTTACAACACTTATCGTTTGATAAACGGAACAATAAAGAAAATTCAGGAACAATGGGCCCACCTCGGGTCTGATGAGGCAGCGTACACAATTTATGTACGTTACATTTTATGACATCACTTGTGAGAGTTTTAAGGTAGTCGGGTCCTATTTGTGCAAGTTCTAAATGTTTATACAACTTTTCCAACTATTTATAGAACATTTAATTCAATTTTATTGAATGAAAAAGGGTCAAATTCAATCTTAGATTTCTAGGAATAGGATCGTCCCCGAGGCCCATATCCAAACCTAATACGTCTAAGACATGCCAAAGAAGGAAGGTGAAGGCCTTACATACCTTTTCTACTTCTTATGCGACTCCAAATTCAAGTTCCAAATCCGCCAAAATCTACAAATTGGTCACATTGCCAAATCTTAATTAGAGCATTTAGAAGTGGAATCTTAAGGTAACATTTGTCTACCGAAATTTCGACGCACTTCCCTTTATACATATAACATCCCCGAGATTTAACTCGCTCCAAATATCCACAACCAAACCAACAACAATACCAATAACATCAACGATCGATGTGAAACACATTCTAACATAAATTGTTTTCTTTTCTACATAACATATCAACTTCTATTCCAACTTCACCCTTTCAAACCAATATCAATGTTTTCATATTTATTTACTAATTCAAGGTCATTCAAATACAATCCGAAAGCATTTCATATCATTCTACCAAATATGCAAAAATTCCTCCGAAACCATAATTCACCCAAAACTTCCAACTTTCGGCATAAGCGTTCACAACACATTTTTATCTTCCAACTTCATTAACAACAATCACAATTAACACATTAAATAAAATTTAATTCATCTTCCCCCACCAACTTGATACACACGGCCACACACCTAACACGCTAATTTTATGGTTTCCATGCATTTTTCATCAAAAATTCACAACACCACAACAATCAAACTACTACATGAATTCAATCCAATTATCTCACATTCATACCCATTCGGCCACATGCATATATATACATTCATCATGCAAACTTCCATATTTCCATGAATTCTACTCCTTTCTACATTCCACAACATAAACAAAACCTTCATAATATATAAAAAGGGGATGAATTCTTACCTTTCCTTCAAGTTCCTCACTTAACTAAAGTTGTCAACTTGCATCAAAGAGAGAGGTTATTGCTTCAATAACTATACCATGTTGAAGAGGGCCTTCAAATTTGTAGGAATACATGAAGAAAATAATTTTTGGAACAAGATTTCCCATGGTTCATTTTTTTCTCCATATGGCCGAACCTCCCTTGCTCTTGTTCTCCAAGTCTTTTTTTTTTTTTTTTTCTTTCTTTCTTTCTTGTTTCTTGAATTAAAAATAGATGACTTCTCTTATATATATATACCTTCCACCACTTCCATATATTTATGCTTAAGCCCCTCAAATATAATCACATGTCCCCCTTCTTCTTTTTTTCTAGAATTTTCTTCTTTTTTCTTGAAATTTCTCAAAATTCAACAAAGAAGACAAAGTGCCTTCTTAAACAAGCTTTGGTCCATGCAATTTTCATAATTTACAATTAGCCCCCTATTTAATAAAAATGTGGCACACCATTCGGCCAACATGGTAATCTTCAAGAATTTTCAAGACTTTTGTGAAATTACCATTCTACCCCTAGCCTTCCACAATATTACCATGAACCATTTTGCGAATTTCCCTTTTTTCCCTTAACCTTTCTCAATATTTCCATACTAATAAACAACTTGTATACTAAAATGATGTTGGAACATAGTCTTGCCCTCAACATTCCACGACTACTCCCAAATATTCGAACGTTCGAAATACGGGCTATAACAGAAATATTGATCCTATGTCCTTGAAATTAGTGGTTTGCAAAGGTTACATGAAAGCTGATTTTTTTTAAGAGTTTATTCTTTAGCGATTCCAAGACTACAAACGCCATAACTTTCACAGAAAAGCTCGGATTGCTTTGAGATTTTCGTAGAAGGTTGTATGATGTAGGATGAGTATGTTTTCCATAGGCGGGCCCAGCTCGGGTCTACACCCGTCCGTGGGTCCCGCGACGCTCCTTTAGGCAATTTCGACAACTTTTGAAAGAAAATGTTATAATTATTATTCCGATTTCAAATATGTCTATTTTACTTATCTTTTGGATTTATGACAATGACTTTATGCATATGATTCCTCACAACTCCGCTCGTGCATTACATTATATCTTTCGCCGAGTCCCGAAGGCGGTTCGTTGTCGTGCGCACTTTGTTATACTCCGGTGTTATCTTGTGATTATGGTTCACCGACTCCTCGCTCGAGGGCGGGTTCCGCTACATTTGGTGTTATGCTGTGTTTGGCGTTATGTTGTGTTGTGATATGTGACGGGGATTCGGAGATTTGAAACTTTCGGATATGCAGTGTTATGGCGCCATCGACAGGCGGGCGACCATATTTTGCATTGCCACATGCATGATTCGTATTTTTAAAGTAACATTGTGATATTTTGGAAATGCATTTATCTTACGTACCTCTATTTCGATTATGACTCGAATTGTATACTACATTTACCTTTGCATGCTCGGTACATATTTCGTGCTTTGACCCCGCTCTTCGAAAATTGCGTTTCATGCCCGCGAATGCGACGCATGTTTGGTGATCCACCTGTTTGGACACCCTTGTTCTGCCGTTTGGAGTGCTCCCCTCATTAAGACTCACGTTTTGGTATATATTCGTCCGTTGCATTTGTATGTATTTATTCATGGGTACGGCGGGGCCACAATCGTCATATGATTATTCATACATTTAGGGGTACGTGGACATATACGTGGGTTACGCCTACTTCTGTACAGGTGTGTTTGTATATATTATGTTCTGGGCGATCCTATTCACCGTGGCAGCCTCGTCGGCTTGCATTTGTACATTTTGGGCCGTTATGCCATTTGATAGTCTTGTCAGCTTTTGATATATATATGGTTGTGTTTGCGATGTGTTTGAGACAGTTTGATATAATCTGAGACAGCGTTTGATATTTGTGTCGGTTTAAGCCATCTGTTTGCGACCCGGATTTGTGATTGTGTTTGGGTGCCCAATTCGGGCACTAGTCATGGCCTACGGGGTTGGGTCGTGACAAAAATGT
Organism: Lycium ferocissimum; assembly: GCF_029784015.1. Classification (NCBI taxonomy): domain Eukaryota; kingdom Viridiplantae; phylum Streptophyta; class Magnoliopsida; order Solanales; family Solanaceae; genus Lycium; species Lycium ferocissimum. The sequence continues at coordinate 1,463 of NW_026723298.1, read as the reverse complement.
ACCATGATCTCAAGGAAGTTTATTAGTGGGATAGTATGAATAGAGATGTAGCATACTTTGTTGTTTAGTGTATGAATTGCCAACAAGTTAAGATAGAGCACTAGAAGTGTTACACCTCAGAAAATTTCATGTCGTTGCACCTGATAAATAGACTAACGCGGGGTACGAAGTATATAATGTTCCTACGAGTAAGAACCAGTACTTAACGGTTCTAATTAAGATTCCAAAGACGTTTGAGGCAAGAAAAGAGAATTCGTTGAAGAATGTTAAGCCTAAGTTGTGCCTTGGAAAAGGGTTTGCAAAGTACCGAGCTAATGTTGATTTAATAATGTCTTGGGGAGAAGTTATAATGCCCTATAGATTTCTAATGAAGTGTTAAACAAGTGTTAAGAAGGTTCCATAAGGATTGGAGATCGAACGAAGCGACGAGAACAAGTTCGGAGAAAAAGTGGATTATACGACTATTTATACGGTCCGTATAATATTATACGGTCTGTATAATGGTCCGTATAACCATTACAGCGAAGGTCCATCACTGATGAAGTTATACGGTCAGTTATACGGACCGTATAATGGCCCGTATAACTCCCGACAGACAGTTTTAATTTTTATAAAAAGAGGACTCCAAGTCTCATTTCTCATTTTTATTATTTCCACCATTTCTCTCTAAACACTGTAGAACATTCCACACTTCATTTACATGAATCCAAGGAAAAACAAAGATCAAATACCAAAAACTAGTAGAATCAAATTTAAGAATGCTAGCTAGGGTTGATGGTAGCAAGAAATCTCTTTGGAATTGAAGTTAGGGTTTTCTCCAAATGAGACATTTCCATCCAAAACCTATTCCTACACAATCAAATGTAAGTTTTATGATCATTTAATGTTATTTAGAATATTGAATGGTTGGGAGACTCGGATTATGGAAGAAAGTAGTGTCACACCCTTAATCCGATAGGATGTGATGGACACCCGACCCTTACCTAGGGCCGAGCGAACCCTTGAGACATCCGTAATACTCATAATCATACTGGGCCCGCAATACATGACATAAGCACATAACGAATTTTTTTTTTTTAAAACAAACATGCCTTTCATCTTTGTCAAATCAAATAAAGCTAGCATCGTGTGAAATCTGTAAACATATGAAGTTCGTAACATAATGCAGAATAATACATCGGCTTACATAGCGCAACATAAAGCGACATATCATGCACGACAGCATGCAAAGTCTCTACCGACATCTCGGATACCATACAAAAGCACTCGGACTCGGCGGCACTCCGAGAAATGGAGCTCGCCAATCTAGGCTAGACATCTGCAAACATCACATGCTAAATGCTGTGCACTGCCTTTGACATGAAACGCGACCCTCGAAGAAAGGGGGTCGGTACGGAATATGTGCGAGCATGTAAAGCATGGCATACGGAAAACGAGGTCATAACCAAGTAGGGGCAGAAAAT
>NW_026723297.1:0-13155 GCF_029784015.1 Lycium ferocissimum | reverse complement strand
TATGGGGGTCAACGACAAGTTTTCCCGGTTTATTCGGGCTGGTCCGTGACTAGTACCTCCTCGATTTGAAAGAAAGATTTAAAAAAACCTTTTACCGGTCCGTCGAGTTCGAGGTTTCGGGTCCTTAGTTGAGAGACTACCGGTACCGCGATGTAGTCGGTCTGTAGGTTACCTTCGGACGATTGTCACCGAGGTTCGACGCTTACTACGCTCGTGGTAAGGTTGGGCGTATGATGCGTGATTGTCCATCGATGGGTGTGTAGATTTGGGGCCCGACCCACGAGGATCGATGGCCGGTTCTTCCCCATTCATGTGCCGGTAGGACGTACTCCCCGGACTTCGACGGTAGTGGTAAAAGGCAGTGAGGAACATCCGGTTCGGGGTGGCACCTGGCCCCATATTTATGCTTTCAGGGCGTCGGTTTCGAGTCCTCGTAAGATATAGTTACAGGTACATTATCTATATTCTCCCATGATGTTTGTACATTGATTGATATGGGTGCTACCTTATTGTATATTACTTCGTATATCCCTGATCGTATTGGGGTGAAACCTGAGCCAATAAAGCCTTTTGAGGTATCCACTCCTGAAATTGTCACCTATGAAAGGTGTTATGAGATTTGGCAAGAAAGGAAAGCTCAGTCCGAGATATATTGGGCCTTATCATATCATTCGTAAAATAGGCAAGGTTGCCTACGAGTTAGATCTCGCTACCTGATTTGGGACGGTACACCTGGTATTTCATGTTTCTATGCTTCAAATAAATGTAATTGGGCTCCCTTCGGAGTATTCCTGTAGACGATATTCGTATCACGAGAGCTATCTTATGAGGAGCGCCTATATCCATATTGGATCGTCGGAAAGAAAGTTGCGGAATAAAGATGTGGCTTCATTAAAGTGCCGTGGCGGAATAATAACCGAGAGGAAGTGACTGGGAAGGCGAGGACGAAGAAGAAATATCCTCACTTGTTTCCGAAAGGCTCGTGGTGTAATCCAAATTCTCTACTTGACTTTGTGGTTTGATAAATGAATTGTTGATCAATGAATAAATTGCTGTGATAGTTGAAAAAAAACCCCAAATTGTTTGTATGACCCGTAGGAGTTAGTTTAACATTCGAGGACGAATGTTCTAAAGAGGGGAAGGATGTTATATCCGTATTTTTGTACATTGAACAATCCGAATTAATTATGATAAGTTAGGGTCCAAACTATCTCTTTTAGGGATACAAAGTCGAGACTTTTGACCTTCGATTTTATTTTTGGACATAAGTTGTGCATGATTTGTTGGCATGGAACAATTAGGAAAATTTTGAGACCAAAAGTGATAAAATTGGAAGTTGGAAATCATCCATTTTTTCCGTGTAGCCGTGTAAGTGTGGTGTTGGCCCACACAATTTGGATAATTTTAATTGGTCCAACACTTGTGTGGGCCAAGGGACACTTGTGCACTTCATATTATAGAACAAAAGATGACTTCTAAGTCATCTTCTATCATTTACAACACTTAGAAAAAAATAGAAGTGAAGAACACCACAAAGGAGGCTCTCGGCCAAGAGAGCAAGAAAACCAACTTCATTTCTAGCCTTGCCAAAATTATTTCTTTGATGCAAACCCACTATTTTGAGGTCCCTAAGTAGCGTGGAAGTGTCGTTGGAGCGATCAACCCGCTAGTTTTCATTATCGCAAACCCTAGCCTCTGTGAAGTCAAGGAAGAAAGGTAAGATTTGATCTTGTTTATGTGTTATGAAGGTTGTATGCGTGTTTTAGTATGTTAAAATGGATGAAAATCATGAATTATAGTGTGTTGGAGTTGAGGCCATGTGTGTGAGATTTAGCCGTGTAAGTGTGTGTGTGTTGTGTTGTATTGAAGTGATGAATTAAGTTCTATATAGTATGTTGATGGTTGTAGTGTGAAGAAATGAATGAGAATTATCCATATGTGCGTATTGTATGTTGGCCGAAAATGGGTGATGGTATATGACAAAGAACGCATTAATTTCGCTTAATGTTTTAGTCGTCATCGTTATGAATTCTATGTTGGAAATGAATGTTTAATGACTCAAATTGATGTTGTAATTATTGCGGACTGATTTGGAGGTTATTGTACATTTAATGTAATTTTGCATATTGATGAGGATAGCATTGTTAGAATGTGAATTGTGGATGCAAATCATGGTTTGGAAATGAGGAATATGTTATAGGGGTGTCTCGGGTTTGGAAAATGTTTTCGGCAAATTGGAGGTTTGTTGGATTGTTGGAAATATTGTATGAATTGTTTAAAATGTTGTTGAATGTCGTTGGTATGGATTTGGATTAGTATATGAATGTATAAGCGTAGATGTTGGCTTGAATGTAGCCGATGAATCGAATATACCAAATGTTATCGAATGATGTAAAAAGAGAGCTATTAATGTTATATTGCCTTCCGGATTGGTTATTGATGTTGCTAGGTTAGTTGTTGTTGTTGTTGTTGATTGATTTGGGGCCGAGTTAAATTCTCGGGGTGCCTATTTCTGAGGGGAAATGCTGCCCAAATTTACGTAGAATTAAGGGCTAAATTGGAATTAAATGCCCAAAATGTCTATAGCTAATGTTTGGCATATTATGACTTGTTTGTAGATCTTGGGCAGCCCGAGACATAGGTTGGATTTAGCTTGAATTTGGGTTATCTTGGAGAGCGTTTGAGGTATGTAAAGACAACTTTTCTTCTTTGGCATGCCTTAGTACAAATAGGCTATGACAGACCTCGAGGAACTCTATTCTCGCAATCCGAGCATGTCTATGATACGCATTTGTTTCTTGATATTCATATGTTGATGTTATGAAATATTGATCCTATGTCCTTGGAATTATTGATTTGTAAAGGTTGCATGAAAGTTTGGTTTTTAAAGAGTTTATTCCTTAATGATTCTAAAACTACAAACGCCCATAACTTTCACAAAAAAGCTTGGATTGTTTTGAGATTTTCATAGAGGGTTTTATGATGTAGGATGAGTATGTTTTCCATAGGCGGGCCCATCTCGGGCCTACACTCGTCCGTGGGTCCCGCGACGTTCCTTTATGTAATTTCGACAACTTTTGAAAGAAAATGTTGTAATTATTATTCCGATTTCAAATATGACTATTTTACTTATCTTTTGGATTTATGACAATGATTTTATGCATATGATTCTCACGACTCCGCTCGTGCATTACATTATATCTTCGCCGAGTCCCCGAGCCGGTTCGTTGTCGTGCGCACTATGATATGCTCCGGTGTTATGCCGTGTTTATAGTTCACCGAGCCCTCGCTCGAGGCCGGGTTCCGCTTATATCGGCGTTGTCTTGTATTTGGCGTTATCGTCGTGTTGTGATATGTGAAAACGTGATTCGAGATTTGAAACTTTCGGTGTTATCTTGGTTATGGTGCCATCGACGGCGGGCGATCATATTTTCGTGCTCCATGCATGATTTGTATTTTGAAAGTAAACATTTTGATATTTTTGAATATGTACATACTTTTCATACTTACATTTCGATTATTACCCGCATTTATTATCGTACCTTTCGCTTTCGCATACTCGGGGCACATATTTCGTGCGACCTCTTTTCTTCGAAGGCCGTTTCATGCCCGCAGTACGAACGCACGCTTGGTGATCCACCCGTTAGGACACCCTTTTCGTCGGAGTGATCCCCTTATTTTGAGCCACATTTTATATATATATTCGTTCGTTGCATTTGTATATATTTGTTCGGGGGGACGGCGGAGCCCGTCCGTCTTATGATTCCGTTTGTCCGTTTAGAGGTCCGTGGACATGTATGTGGGTTATGCCCATTCCGTACGATTGTGTTTGTATATGTTATGTTCCGGGTGATCCCCTTTTCGCCGTGGCGACCTAAATCGACTTGCATTTGTATATGTTTTGGGCCGTCAAGCGCCATTTGATAGCCTTGTCGCTTTTGATATGTATTCGGTTGTGTTTGAGATTTGTTTCGAGGACAAGAGGATATAATCTGAGACAGCGTTTGATATTTGTGTACGCGTATGAGTCATCTGTTTGCGACTCGGATTTAAGAATGTGTTTGGGTGCCCAATTCGGGCACTAGTCACGGCCTACGGGGTTGGGTCGTGACAATTACAGCCCATAGTTTAGCTCTACGGCACGATCTAACATGAGAAAGAAGGGCCAATCATTCCTAAATTCCTTGCAGCCTCCTATTTATAAGTGTGGTGCACTATACACTATAAACAAGTCTCTGCAAAACACGGCTTGCAGACAACCCTAGGACAGAACAGCCTGATACCAATTTGTCACACCCCACCCTTGGTAAGGTGTGACTGGCACACGGCACCTTACGGAAACTGAGCGAACCAACTTATAACTTACATCCTTTGTGTCTCAAATGGAAACAATAGGATCAAGAGGCTAAATACGAACATAATATCATGCATAAGTATATGTACAATGGACCTATGATGCCGACATTACTACCGTCACACTATGACTAAGTACACAGGATCGGTCGCAAAAGCCTCTATGAACATGACTGAAGTATATAAGTCGGGACAGAGCCCCTGACATACCTTGAACAAAAATCATTTATATATATATATATATATATATATAGGCAGTGCTCCAGGAAGATGTGGAGCTCACCAATCAGAACTGGTACCTGAAGGTAGCCTACTATGGAAGATCCTTATCTCGTCTATCTACACCTACGGGCATGAACGCAGCGTCCACAAGAAGGGACGTCAGTACGAGCAATGTACTGAGTATGTAAGGCATGAATAGTAATATGATATAAGAATGATGATGACATAAGGTAAAGTGAGTAACTATAGGGTACACTTTCTGAGATCTCTGTCATATGAACTCCTCGTCGATAGGAAAAACATTTCATACACATCCATACACAATATACACACATTTGCATTCACATACATTTACTATACATAGATCTGTTATATCCGCACACGGCCCTTTTGGGACTCGATGTTATCTTGCCCGGCCATTAAGGCTCAGTGTTATCTTGAACGGCCATTTAGGCGCGGTGTTATCTTTCCTGGCCATATAGGCGTGGTGTTATCTTACCTGGCCCTTTTGGGACTCGGTGTAATACCCAACTGATCAGTGGGAGCGCAATGCATACATACACATATACATACATATACATAAACAAGAATACATAAATAAAAGCACATCATCATCCACATTAACATTATCACTATATCATTCCTTAGAGGATCAACTATCGTAAGGTGAAGTCGATGATGTCATGGGAGTCTCGAGCATCATGAACTTAGATAGAATTTGAAATAGAACCATTATCTTCGCTATATCTCACCTCGAAGGAACGAATAACATGAGATGAGATCACCAACAATGAATAAGATTGAGAAGAATCATGAAATAACTCAACATTCTCATAATAACATTAAAATCATAAACTTTGAAAATTCCAAGAGTAAAATTGTTATATCCCGTATTTTGCACGTTGGAATATTTTAAGTTGGATTGCGACAAGTGGTGGATAAGACTTTTAATTTCCGGTTTTGTTTTTTGTTATGTCCCGTATCTTTACATAGGGACATTATAAAGCTAAGTGCGACAAGTTAAAGACAAAACGGTTTTAGGGTTCCCGGTAAGGGTTTTCATCTCCCGATTTCGTTTCGATGCATCAAATAGCCTATGAATTTCGTTTGGTATAAGAACAATATTGGAGAATAAGGATTAATCGACCAAGATTGGATGACTAAGTGATTAAGAGCTTAATTACATCATTAGTGAGCCTAAGTGGCCAGTGGGTCCCACTTGTGATTTGGCCAACTCTTATTGGCTAAGAACTTGGGTGGGACACATGTCCACTTTGGAATGCATATATAAGAGAATTGCTGATTCATAATCCAACTAGAATTTCATTTTCAACATTACAAGTTGGAGAAGCATAGTGATAGAGAGAGAGGCTCTCGGCTACAAGCTGGCCGAGAACACCCTCCTCCATTTTGATCCAAAAAAATTAGTTTTCCAAGCAAATTAACTCCTCATCAAGTGTATAAGATCGTGTAGTAGTTGTTGGGAAGAGACAAGGAGGTGTAGCATTCAATAGAGTTAAAGATTCGGCCAAGTTTGAAGGATAAATTGTTAAGGTAAGCATGATCATTGTTCTTGTGTTGTATGAAGATTTGAATGTATAATTCATGCATGTTGTTGTTGGATTGTTATTGTGGTTGAATTTGAGGTTGAGCCGTGAGCTTGGTGAAGCAAGGGGTGGATCCATTTTGCATGTATTGTTGGTAAATAAATGTATGTCAACATATGTAATTGAACAAGATTGTAGAAATTGGTTTAGGATGTGCATGTTAGAATTGGGCTGTTTTCTTAAAGTTTAAATGAGCCATGTGTTGTAGATTTGAATGGAATTATGTTTGGTTTTCTTGTACATGTATTGGAAATGGATTGAAGGTGTGGTAGTGTGGATAAATGGGTGAAAATCATGGAGTTGTAGGGATGGCATTGAAGCCGTGTAGGGGGCTGTTTTAAGGGAGTTTATGGACTGTTTTGTGCCAAGTTTTGATTGTTGTTGTTATGCACTTTGTGATATATTGTATGTATGTTGAATATGTGAATTAAGGTGTTAGTGAAGCAAATCATGTTGAGATGTATAAGCAGTCCAAACCGTGGACTGTTTTGAGGTTAAGGAAGAATGTTATTGAATGATTGAATGTCATTATGAACATGTAGTAAAAGTGAAATGGTATTGTTGTAATGGGCTGTTTGGCCGTGAGTTGGGACTGAATTGAATGATATACAAGCTGTCCAAAGTTCCCTAAGTCATGTTAAACAAGTTTGGAATGAGATAAGAAAGGAATGATTAGCAATGTTAGCTTGTAGCACTAGTCGGTTTGAACGCGAACGAAACGTCGTCTAAATGTTTGAAAGGGATTGTGAATGTTAGAGTGCGTATTAAAATCCTTTGTAGACTAACTGTAGCTCTTGATATCTTGATATAGGATAAGTGTTGTTGGGGAGCAAGTACAAGTTATTATACGATTAAACGCTAAAGGTACGCAAAGCCTATTCCTTCTTTTTGGCATATCCTAAACGTAAGTAAGATATAATCTGAGCCTCGGGGTGACTCCACTCTCTAGCTGCTAGTATGACATGTGATTGTTATTCGTCCGTAATGTTGAAAATGTTGATAGAATGGAATTATGATCTCGTTATTTATTACATGATGGACTAGTATGTGATGCATAGGAGTTCTTATTCTTAAAAGGAATTGCATAAGTATGCTTGATTTTTATAAAATGTAACATGCTAATGTCGAGAACTCGATTTGGTTTACTACTCATCGAGTCTCAAAAAATGTTTTATATATATATGTGGTTGCTTATTACTCGCTCGTGCTACCGCTAAATCCTTCACCGAGTCCCGGCCAGGGTACGTTCGTGCGCCGATCCATTATACTATTCACCGAGTCCCTCACTAGAGGTCGGACACGTTATATATATATATATATATGAGACGATGATGACGATGATACGATGATATGATGATTTGGAGACGGAGGCCGCAGGGCATACATTCCCTATTACCGAGTCCCCTTCGGGCGGGACACGTATATGCTTATGTTTATGATGTTATGATTATAATTACCGAGTTCCTCACTGTGAGGGGCCGGGACACGTTATATATGTTATATACGTAATGATTATGCTTTGATTATGAAATACTATAGTGACATTGATATGAGAACGATACGATGAAATATGTTCAAAGGCAAGTTTTATGAAACTCCGTTTGTCGCATTGAACTCGTTCACCTTGTATCGATATGATTCTATTTACCATGTTCATGCTTTACATACTCCGCATATTCCGCACCGACCCCTTTTCTTCGGGGGCCGCGTTTCATGCCCGTGTGTGCGACGCTCGTTTCGGGATCCGCCACCTAGGTATCTACTCTCGCCTATTTCAGAGTGCTCTTTTGTTCGAGCATAGTTTCGTGGTATAACCTTTGATATGTACATATGTTATCGTTCGAGGCACGGCGGGGCCTCCGTCCCGTCATATGATGTCGTTGTCACTCTTAGAGGTCCGTGGTCACAAGTGTGGGTCTGGCGTGTGTGGTTGTTGTTTTGTTATATGGTTATGACTCGTAGGGCGTACCCATTTGTAGTGGCAGCGTCGGCTCGCGTAGCTAAATATGTTTATCATGGCAAACCGTGTACGGGTAGCCTCCTGGGCGCGTGTTTTGTTGGGACGTTCCCCTATATATATATATGATGTACCCTTTGCCGCCCGCGCGATATTAATCGAGTTATAGGCCGTAACTCCTGAGATAGGTAGCTTCGACTTGCATATGTTTTGCCCTTATACTTACATCGCCGTTATGTTAATAAGTATGACTATAGATAACAAGTATACGAGCGTCCACCTTTCGCACTAGTCACGGCCTACGGGTCGTGGTCGTGACATTTTTGTTTTAATGCACAAATGTTGATATTCATCTTTTCATTGTATGGAGTGTTAAGGGGTAAATTTGGAATAAGAAAGTTTGGGATGTCAATAAGTTACACAGATCAGTATGGAGTTTTGGACATATCCGTATGCAACAAAGAGATCGGTGTATAAAAGTTTTAGGTCTCGAAATAATTTCTCATGATTGAACAGAGGATCGCATACAAGAGGGTCGATCCTACAAGACGGTGCCACAAAGGACTTCGGCGCTATATAAAGTTTAACCCCTCATTTTCAGCCAAAAAAATCGTACCAAAAACTTTCTAAATATTCTAGAAAATTCCCTTAACCTTCCACCACCAACTTTTAGCCCGAAACCGTGCATAATTCCCAAATTCCGGTCCGTACAACAGATAGTTGCGACTTCAAAAACTGCGTACGTGAGTCTGTGGCTTAAGTTCATGGAAGGAGTAAATATATAGCATTATTATCGAGGGAAAGGTATGAATCTCTTTCTATTTGTGTTAATATTGGTTTATTTACGGAGAAGGAGCCGAAAAATCGTTATAAAATGGTTCTCGTGATGGAAATATGGGACAAACACCATATGGAATGTTGCGAAGTCTCAAGGTTGGAAATATTATGGTTAATGTTGGTTTGGTATATGTAGTCAATCAATATAATTGGAATGTTATCGAAGCACCGGGAAATGACTTGTTAGTGTTAGAATGCATTTGAAATTACTTATTGATGTTGTCAGGAATGGTCGTTGGTATTGTTGAAGATTTGGCCGAGTTAAATTCTCGGGACGTCCAAGTTATAGGAAGTGCTGCCCGAAATTCCGTTAAAAAGTAATGGCTTGGGATTGAATTCTTCGACGCTATGGCTAATGTTCGATGCCTATTGATGTTGTTGTAGATTTTGAGAAGACGAGACTTACGTTTGGGGTTAGCTTAGAAGCAAGCCGTATGCGAAGCTTACCCTTCTTTTTCTTTTGGCATGTCTTAGACGGATTAAGGTATGACACGATTTCAGGCTTCGTGGTAACTCCATTCTTAAGTTTCGAGTATGTTTGTGATTCGTATTTGCTTTTGACGTTGGTATCCTTAGTATGGTCAAAGCATGGTTCGTATGTCTTTGATATGATTGAGTTTGAAATGTTGTGTAAACGATTCTTATATGTTTCTTGATATTCGTATCCTTAATGCGGTCGAGTTATGATCCTTACGTCTTTTGTATGGTTAAAATTCTAAGGTTGCAAAAGAGTTATATTTTCAAAAGAATTTTGTTTCAAAAGAGTTTTGCTTTCAAAAGAGATATGTTCCTTAACGATTTCGAAACTACGAACGACCGTAAATTTCAAGAGAGAGCTCGGATCGCTTTGATTTCTTCGCAAAGGATTTCATGACGAGTAAGGACTTAACTTTTATAGGCGGGCTCCGGATTGTCGACGTCGTCCGGGTCCGGCGACTTTTCTATGTTGGTTTTAAATGACCTATTTTTTTAAAAAGGGACTTAATACGACCACTTTTCCGATCCCAAGCATGATTATTTATTTGTCTGTCGAGTTGGAAATAAGGATTTTATGCCTATGATTTTGATACGCAACTATGGTTTTTTGAAGTTCGGTTTGATATGCTTCCGAGAGAGATTCGGAAGAAAACCTGATTTGACTACTATTTTGGTTTGAACTAATAGTTCGATTTGGTTATTCGGTTGAGTTTGAAATGATGATTTATATGATTATGGATACTTACGGATCCGGCTCGTGCGTTCTGTTGTTACCTCTTTCACCGGATCCCGGGCCGGTATGTGATCGTGCGCACTATGATATACTCCGGTGTTATGTCGTGTTACGGTTCACCGAGCCTCTCGCTGTAGGGCCGGGTTCCGTTTATATTCGGTGTTGCGTCGTGTTCGGCGTTATGATGCGTGACGGGGATACCGAGATTTGAAACTTCCGGTGTTATGCCGTGTGTGGCGCGCATGGGGTGGCGACCACGTTCCGTCCGCCGGTCCTATGGACCGCATACGACATGTGACGTCGTACGATGATACGTACGAGTTTGTTCACCATGCGGGGGCAAACCCAACGACGAGGGCAAATCCCACATCGTCTAAAGTGCAAATCCCACATTGGTTAATGTTATCTCGTATGATGATATGACGTGTACGGGCGAGTATGATGATTATTTCCGCGCAGTGTCACCAGTCCCGTTACGGGCCTGACACGATTTGTGTTTCGTATATAAGCCCTTAGTATTCGATTATCGTGATCACTTTCCGTATTTCTTACTCGGTTAAGACCCTCGTTGATGTATGTTATGCTTTACATGCTCGCACATATTTCGCATCGACCCCTTTCGGTCCGCGTTTCACGCCACGTGTGCAACCACCGACGAGTAAAGATGTTAAAGGCACACGTTCACCGGATTGGCGAGTTTCCATTTCTTCCTAACGCCGCCGAGTCCGAGTGCTTGTACGGTATCCGAGATGTTAGTAGAGACCCTCAGAGACGTTGTCGAGTGTATGATATGTCGGGTCCGTTTGTAAGCGGCTATGTGCTTCCGTGTGTTTGTATGCATTACGCCACCGACGTTCCGGCAAGCGGCCATATAAGTCGGCGTTGCCGTGCCTTATATTACGCCTTTCATACGATTGCAAATTTTATTTGATTTGAAAAAAAAGATGAAAGGCATGTTTATTTTTCGAAAAAATTTTCCTTACGCATTTTGACATGTTTTATGGGCCCGCATGATCGTGTGTATCCGAGAGTCCGCGGTTCGGCTTCGGTCCTGGGTGGGGTGGTGGGGGCGCCCATCACGCCCTATCGTAAATTGTGGTGTGACAAAGTACGTATCGCAGCGCTCGTCCTCGGGGGGGGTTGTCCGCAAAGTCGTGTCAAGTAGAGTCTTGTTTATGGTGTGTCGCACACATTTATAAACAAGAGGCTACGGGGCATCTAGGATGGTTACTCTTTTTCACATCCGAGATCGTGCCATGTAGCCAAGTCATGCAGAGTGAGGACTCCACTCGACTATGGATCGTTGATACCGAAGAACGATACCGATAAGAAATGATTGATGATGTTGGGAAGTACAAGCACGCAAAGCTGTATGAAAGATATGTGTGTGCAAGATATTGAAGTACGATCGAGATGCAAAAGTCGAGGATTAAAAGGAAAGTGAACAAGAAAGTGTAATGTGTGCAAGCTTGCCGGGCACAAGGTATGTTCATTATTTTCGCATCGTTGTTGATGTCGGGGAGCCCCGTGAGGCCGTGATATGATATGATATGTATATATGTATGTTGGCCCTACGAGGCATTGTTGGTATTTCCGCGTGCGCATTTTGAGACAAGAACATAGACGAAACTCGCCGAAATTTTCCTAAAAAAGAAAAGAAAATGAGAAAGAGGTTTGTAATGCGACTCGAAAGGCCGCGTTCACCGTAATGGTAAGATTTGAGTAAGTTGCGAGTATGGCTGACCCCGAGAAAGAAGTAATAGTATGATTAAGACAAAGAGTACGTATGCTGTTTCGATCGAAAAGAGAAGCGGTTACAGTTATAACGAGGGTTGTTATGAAAATAAGCGAAGTCTAGCGAAAAAGTGGCCAAGGTTATGATGTGATCCCGTAGCTAGAATACGTGTGCAAGTGTGAAACGGAAAATAAGCTATGGAACGAAAATAAGGGTTCGAGTTAAAGATTAAGAGACTACAAGAGATAATGTGCCTAGAATGTTACAAGTTGAGTAAAGGGAATTACGAGAAGGAAAGGTTTAACCCGATATGTATCGGACCTTGTTATGTTGTTTCGTAAAATAAGAAGGTTACGTACTAAAGACATGGCTTTTGTTGGTGCACGTGGCAAAGCAGTAATAAGGTACTCATGGGCAAGGTAATAACAAGGAGGAAATGATTTGAGAAGTTGAAGAAGAGATGAAAAGAAATATGATTGGTAGTGAGAGCGCATGCTATGGTAATCGAGGAAACCCCCCTCCGAGACCCTTATAAGACCTTATGCGATTAGTTGAACATTCGAGGACGAATGTTCTAAAGGGGGATGTTATATCCCGCGTTTTGTAAAATCGGATAATTCGAGACAATCGCGGGAAGACGACAAGCAAGGCCATATTTTATTTTGTTTGGTATATGAGTCGCTTCTGAAAAATGGTAGTGAATTAATGAGGAAGGTCAAGGTCATAAAGGGAAATTTGCAATACGACTCGTGGAAATATGGAGAAAGACGAAGGACAAATTTGGAAGTTGGAAAAAAAAATTGTTTTCATGAATTACAAGAACTAGCCCAAAACATAAGTGGGCTTGAATATTTTTCTTAGAAATTAAGGCCCAACCGGCCATAAGGCATAGGCTAGGCCCATGACTAATTCACGACGGTATTAAATAAGATTTACTCAAGTCATCTTTATCATAACAACCTCTAGAATTTTCAAGAAAAGAAGAACAAAACAAAGAAGGAGAAAACCCTCAAGGCTATTCGCCATAGAGGATTTCCTAAGAAAGAATTGCAAAAATTCTTCTTAAAATCAATTCCTACCAAGTAAAGGGTGCTTAACAAGTGGGTGGGTTTTCATTAAGAAAGATTCATAATCATACAAGTTGCCAAGTTGGTGGTCAAGTGAGAAGTTGAAGAAAAAAAGGTGAATTTTAATTTTGTTTATGTGTTATACATGGTTTATATGCATCGTAGTA
>NW_026723296.1:0-6807 GCF_029784015.1 Lycium ferocissimum | reverse complement strand
CTCTCTTGAGTTCTTGTGGAAGAAGAGTGGAGAGCTTTCTAGAGAGTTCTTGAAGTGTGGAGAGAAAGAATGAAATGAATTAAATGAGATTGGGTCCTTATATCAAATTTTAAAATGTGTCCCGACACCATTCTACGGACCAACATACGGTCCGTATCTTTTATACTGGCCGTATGTCTGGCCGTAGATTTGGTCCAGTGGAAGTCCCATTCTGGGCAGAACATACAGCCTAACATACGGCCAGTATGTTGGTCCGTATAATGCCCAGCTTTTCGAAGTTCGTTCTCGTCGACTCGTTTGATCTCCAATCCTTATGAACCTTCTTAACACTTGTTTAACACCTCATTACCAATCTAAGAGACATTATAACTCTTCTCTAAGACATCAATAAGCCATCATTAACTTGGTATTCAAAAATCTCTCCCGATACATAACGTATACCTTGCCTTTCTTGGCAACGTCACTTCTCTTGCCTCGAACGTCTTTGAGATCTCAATTAGGATCATCAAATGCCATTTCTCACTTATCAAAACATCATATACTTCGTGCCCTTCGTTAGCCTATTCACTGTGCATGAACAAAAAAAATTTTGAGGTGTAACAGTAATTGGTCAAACAAATCATCGATTCTTGGTAGCGGATATTTATTCTTTATCGTCACCTTATTCAGCTACCTATAATCAATACACATCCGTAGGGAACCATCTTTCTTTCTCACAAATAGGACAGGTTCTCCCCACGGTGATGAACTAGGCCTAATAAACCCCTTCTCAAGCAAATCCTTCAGTTGTGCCTTTAGCTCTTTCAATTCGGCGGGAGCCATTCGGTAAGGAGGAATAGAAATAGGCTTGGTGTCTGGTAGTACATCAATAACAAAATCAATCTCTTTTTTCGGAGGAAGGCCTGGAAGTTCATACGAAAATATGTCAGAAAATTCGTTCACTATCGGGACGGATTAAAAAATCGGCAGATTTGCTTCGGTGTCACGAACTCGGACTAGGTGATAAATATAGCCTTTAGCTATCATCTTCCTCGACTTAAGGTAGGAAATAAACCTACCTCTAGGAAATAAACCTACCTCTAGGAGACGCTGTATTACCTTTCCATTCAAGCATGAGCTCTCCCGGAAACTGAAATCGAACTACTTTCATTCGGCAATCGACATTGGCATAACAAGAGGCCAACCAATCCATACCCATAATCACATCAAAATCTAGCATTTTCGGCTCAACTAGGTAAACTTTAGTCTGACGATCACATACCACAATTATACAATTCTTATATACTTGTCTAGCTATCACGGGATCACCAACCGGGGTAGATAGCTCAAAAGGTTTAATTGGCTCGGGTTTCAACCCAATATGGCCAGCAATGTAAGGAGTAATATAGGACAACGTAGAACCTGGATCAATCAACGCATAAACATTATGAGAGAATATAGTCAATATACCTGTAACTACATCCGAGGAGGACTCGAGATCCTGGCGTACGCTAAAGCATAGATACGGGGCTGGATGCCACCTGAACTGGAAGCTCCCTCTCTGCCTCTACCTCAACCTACTGGGATCTAGGGAGTCTGCCCTATCGGACGTACAGAAGAAGAACCAGCCGCTGATCCTGTGGGCTGAACCCCAACTCTACTACTCATCGAAGGGCAATCTCGCATCATATGCCTAACCTGGCCACAGGCATAACAAGCATCCGAACCTCGGTGAAACTGACCAGAATGCAACTTACCGCGGCGGCTACGTCGTGTACGGTGGTCTCCGTGAAGCAAAATCACCCCCAAACCGAGAACACCGAGGCTCTCGAACTCTGACCTGTCCTAAATGAATGGAGCGATCAAATCTTCTTCCTGCAAACTGAGGAGGTGCACTAGTCGCTGACCGGCCTGAATAGCTGGAATGTGACTGCCTCGATCCCTCCTCTATAGTCGCTACCGGCACCCATAGATCTGGCCCTCTTACTCTTCCCTCTATCAATATCGCGCTCACCCCTTTGCAGATGTTGCTGCTCTTCTAAATTCTAGGAATGGGCTTGAATATAGGAAATATCCATCCCCTCCTGTAATAAAGCTGTCAAGCATTCTTTGAACAAATGTGGCCCTAGGCCTCTTATGAACCTATGCACTCTATCTCCCATATCGGCCACCATGGTCAGAGCATATCTAACCAATGAGTTAAAGTGAAGGTTATACTCCCGGGCACTCATATTTCCTTGCTTCAAATTTAAGAATTTATCTGCTCTAGCCCAACGAACCTTAGGTGGCAAATAGTGGCGGATGAAGGCATCTACAATTTCTTGCCAAATCGGGGGAGGTGCATTTTCTTTTCTTGAAGATATCCAATTATTATACCAAAGAACCGCCATATCCCGGAGTCTATAAGATGCCAACTCCACAGATTCGGTTTCAGAGGCATGAATAATTTTTAACATTCTTAACATATCATCAATAAAACCTTGCGGGTCTTTATCCGGCTTTGACCCGAAAAGCTCTGGAGGGTTTAAACTCATGAAATCCTGGGTTCGAGTGCTAGTTGCCCTGTCACCTGAACCTGTACTCTGCCACTGTGCCTGAGCGGCAACTAACTGTGTCAATAGATGAATAGCATCAGTCATTTGCTGACCCGAAGCAGCCAGTGAAGGGACTGGAGGCATAGGAGCTGGAACTGAAGTCCCCTCTTGTTCTTCTATAATAGGTGGAGTATGAGAGGTGTTTGATGGAGCCTCATTATGTGACTCACCTTCTTCTACATTAGTTTGCGGCTCCCTTTCTATCCGCCTTTCTGTTGTAGGCTTTCCCTTCGGGGCGGTTGTAGCTTTTCTCTTTGGTGGCATCATTGAAATCATAACGCACAATTAGGGAGGAGAAAATCTTATAACGTGGCTCTATCGCACGATCTTGTAAGGAGAATAATGGTCATTTCTCCTAAATGCCTTGTAGCCTCCTGTTTATAGATGTGGTGCGCAACACACCATAAACAAGACTCTACTAGACACGGCTCGTAGACACTTTCTAGGACTGAACTGCTCTTATACCACTTTTGTCACGACCCGACGAGGGGCCATGACGGGTACCCAGAGCTAACTACCGAGTACCACTCATTCTAATACTCATCAAACTTATCCTACATACATTTATTGTCCTCACACATCTAATCATAAGGAAAACCATTTTTCAATTTCAAACATATCTGCCTTTATATACATAAGCCCTTTGGCTATCAAAATAATATATACATACAATGAGGGAAATCATGAGACTATATCACCCACACATATGTATCTACGAGCCTCTACGAGAGTACTTGACATAAGGATGGGACAGGACCCTGCCGTGCCCAAATATGTACACAAAATAATAACTCAAATAGCACCTCCGGAATAATGGAGTGCTCTCATAAATCTGCTGGTCAGCTCCTATGAATCTGGATTGCCTCCCTGTCTACCTATTGGCATGAACGCAGCGTCCAAAGAAAAGGACATCAGTACGAACATTGTACTGAGTATGTAAGGCATAAGCAATAACGACATATCAATAAATAAGGAGACATCAAACGGAGAACAACCTGTAACTGACTGTCACCTTAGAAGGAAATAATACATGCTAACTTACTTCATAAACATCATTATGTCATGTATGCATAAACATATATAAGCTGCCCGACCATATAGGTACGGTGTGATAATTATTAGCCCGCGTCCAGGCTTCCCATGTCCGAGGTAACCATCTCATGCTGCCCACTATTGGTGTCTGCCCATGCCATCTAGACATGGTGTATACACTGATCGCCTTAGCGGTGTCTGCCCGGCTGTATAGGCACGGTGTAATATCATCATCATGTACTCATCATAATGCATGCATAGGAACTCAAAGATAACTATACTTTATCGGGGTGACATAAGGTCGTGAACCCCCAATTCCATTTTGGAGTTTCATAAGCTTTCTGCCTCGCCTTGAAGGAATTAGCATATAAGGTGAGTGTGGCACAAAGAACGACATCAATTAATCATAATTAGGATCATTAGCTTGTAGAAGCATCATATCATGAACTTTAGAATCTTTAGACTTAAGCTCATCATCATCATTATCATACTCATAACGTATCTCTTATCTTTATCTCATATGAGGCTCTTTATGAACATAGACGCATAATTTCCGAAACGTAAGAAGGTCAAGGAGAATAAAGGAAAATCATGTCATAAGATTCATGCCTTAGAAAGGAAGGGACTAGCCTCACATAGCTTTTCGTTTAGCTACTCTATCACTTGAACGTTCCTCTCCAATATTCACGTTTCTACCTTCAAGAGAGTTCATACTAATATTAGATAATCGATAACGTAAACACGCTTGAACTAAAGCTAGAGAAAATTGGGAAGCATCTCCTTTGTTTATACAACTCGCTCCATATCATATATCAACTCCCAATCATCAATGATAACATTCATAATACCTTAATCAATAACTTTTGTCAAGTTCATCATTATTGAACTCCCACAACTCCCTCTCAAGGTCATCCATAATCATGATCATAATACAACATTACATTCATCCTCATCTAATGTTTCTCCTATGTTCTAAACATCATTCATAACATAATTATAATCACAACATATCAAGAATCGTGATTCATATTAATCTACTACTCAACAATGTCACTATTCTCATGTTTGTAACCTTTTTTCTATTTCCTTCCGTAATCCAAGTCTTTCAACCTCTCAATACTTTAAACAACATGCAATGATCATAAAACTTACCTTTGATTGAGTAGGAATGAGCTCTAGAAGTCTTGAGAGAGATGGAGAAGTGGAAAGAATGAGAAAATAAGAGTGGGAACATGTATTTATACTTGCAACTTATTCAGCCCGTCTGGTATTATACGGACCACTTATACGGTCCGTATAACATTGCACGGTCCGTATAAGTGTCCGTGGTTCACCATCATGGAAAACATCTTCCTGTTGGGTGTTATACGGACCGTATAAGCTGTCGTATAACCCCATTTCTCAGAAATTGTTTCCGTCGTTCGTTTGATCTCTAATCCTTATGGAACCTTCTTGACACATGTTTAACACTTCATTACCAATCTAAGGAGATTTATAACTCTTCTTTAATACATCATCAACTCGGCAGTAACTCGATACTTTACCCATCCTTCTTCAAGATACAACCTGTGCTCGACATTCTTTAACGAACTTTCTTCTCTTACTTCCAACGTCTTTGGAATCTTGATTAAAATCGTTAAATAACCTTTCTTACTTATAGAAACATCATGTACTCCTTACCCTGTGTTAGCCTATTCACTAGGCCACGACATGAAATTTTTCGAGGTGTAACAGCGGGATGACATGATATATAGATCCGGCTATACGTTCCACAAAGACTAGCAGTTATACTATGATATATATCTATGATTTTGAAAAGAAGCATGCATATCATGCGCCGCAGAAGCACTTTCAGTTATACAGAGTACACAGATACTTTCAGAGATTGGGTTAGCTTTCCTGTTTTAGATATCTTTCATGATTCTTATGTACATGTTGTTCTTATGCCTTACATACTCAGTACATTATTTGTACTGACTCCCTTATTGCTTGGGGGGGCTGCGTTCATGCCCGCAGGTTCAGGTGGACAGACAGGCGGTCCAGCTCAGTAGGACTTCCACCCAGCAGTAGTCAGTGCACTCCACTTGGTTCAGAGTCGTCTATTTTTGGTATGATATTTTTGATACGTGTATATGGGTATGACGGGGCCCTGTGCCGTCCTTTCTACAACTTTGTATTCCACTAGAGGTCTATAGACAGTTCTGTATAGTTGGGATGTTATGTAGCCTTGTCGGCTCTTATTATTTTTTTGCACAGCCTATGTAGCAGCCTAATCGGCTTGCACTATTATTTTCGGTATATATATATATATACAGGTGGTTGTGTCACGACCCGACCTGAGGGCTATGACGGGCACCCGGTGTTAACCCACCCGAGAACCTCTTATCGTACATTCGTATTCACATCTAGGTGGACTACATAGCTTACTCATGAATGCTATACATCAATAATGCTAAACTCATTGGGCAGCAACACATTTATACCATCATTAATGAATATGCCCACATCAATATACATTAGCCGACGAGGCCATCAAAATGACATACAAAATATAAGCCGACAAGGCTTCAAGACATCTAACCATATACAACGTCCCTACGAGCCTCTGAAGAAGTAAAGTAACATCATATAGGCCGGACAGGACCCCACCGTGCCCATGTATGTGTCACGACCCAACTCGGGCCGTGACGAGTACCCGATACTTATACCGAGCACCCCCTTAACTCTTATCATATTCTTGTTACCTAGCGGGCCTTAGTAGCTGTGCTCTTTTTTTTTTTTTTTTTTAACACTAGCATTAGTAGCGGTGTTATAAACATAACGTAGTAAACTTTTCCATCACATTATACAGCGACACGAACAACCTCAAAATACAAACATTTAACTGTACACATCCGTCTACGAGCCTCTGGACATAGTACATATGTACATAGACAGGGCCGAGTACTGTCGTGCCCGAGAATACATATACACAAAATAGTACCAAGGAAGTAAGGCTCGAACAACCGGGAGCTAGAGAGTACTTTGGTGAGCTCCTGTGATCAAGTCCACACAATATGGCGGGACTGCGCGCATGAAACGCGAGCGTCCACAAGAGGACGTCGTACAAATAGTGTACCGAGTATGTAAGGCATGGAAGATATCACTAGCAATAACATAATGCGAATTAATAATGTCGTGGAGCCATAAGGTATGGAGAAGA
>NW_026723295.1:0-6328 GCF_029784015.1 Lycium ferocissimum | reverse complement strand
TTTCCACATAAAGTTTCCGAACCCATAACACATTAAGAAAAATCCAAATATGGCCTCCTTTCTTACAAGTCGAAACTCGTTTCAAATTTTCAACCGCAAAAATCATTGCCGGATGTAACAAATCTTCTTTCCGACTCTTACTTGATGATAACCCGACCTCGATCTATTTTTGAAAAACCACTTGGCACCCCCGAAGCGATCAAATAGATCATCTATTCTTGGGAGAGGATACCTGTTCTTTATCATCACTTTATTCAACTGCCTATAATCAATGCACATTTGCAGGGAGCCACCTTTCTTTCTCACAAATAAGACTGGTGCTCCCCATGGTGAATGACTGGGTCTAATGAACCCCTTTCCAAAGAAATCTTTCAACCGTGCCTTTAACTCTTTAATTTGGCCGGAGCCATTCGATAAAGGAGGAATGAGATAGCTCAGATCCGGGTAACACATCAATGGCGAAGTCAATCTCTCTTTCCGGAGGGAGGCTCGAAGCCTCATCCGGAAATACATCCGGAAACTCACTTACTACCGGAATGCATTGGAAAGTGTGGAGACTCTCGCTTCCGTATCATGAACTCGAACTAAATGATAAATATAGCCCTTAGCTATCATCTTCCTCGCCTTGAGGTAGGAAATAAACCTACCCCTGAGTCGTCGTATTACCTTTCCATTCAAGCACGGGCTCTCCTTGAATTGAAAGCGAACCAATTTCATTCCTACGATCAACATTAGCATAACATGAGGCCAACCAATCCATACCCATTATAACATCGAAATCTAGCATTTCTAGCTCAACTAAATCAACTTTGTCCGACGCATCACATATCACAATAATACAATCTTTATATACTTGCTTAGCTATCACGGGATCACCCAACCGAGTGGATACCTCGAAAGGTTTGATCGGCTCGGGTTTCACC
Organism: Lycium ferocissimum; assembly: GCF_029784015.1. NCBI lineage: Eukaryota > Viridiplantae > Streptophyta > Magnoliopsida > Solanales > Solanaceae > Lycium > Lycium ferocissimum. The sequence goes on along the minus strand of NW_026723295.1, from coordinate 5,405 downwards.
CCAATACGATTTGCAACATATGGAGTAATATATGATAACGTAGATCCCATCTATCAACGTGACAGACATCATAAGAGAACACAACAAGATACCCGTGACTACATCTCGGGGAGGACTCAAGATCTTGCCGTCCGGCTAATGCATATAGGCGGTGCCGTGGGCACCCGGTAGATACTCCCCTCTCTACCTCGGCCTCGCCGTCCGAGAAGTCCGCTCCCCAGGACGTACCGAAGAAGATCCTGCCACCGAATCCTCGCTGGCGGGTCCTAGCTCTGCCACTCATCGATGGGCAATCTCTCATCATGTGCCCTACCTGGCCACAAGTGTAACAAGCATCTGAACCCTGGCGGCACTGTCCAGAATGTAATCTACCGCACTGACTGCATCGCGGTACTGGAGGTCTCCTCTGACTATAATCACCCCCGAACTGTGAACTCCGGGGCCCTCGAACTCTGGCCCCGCCCCGACGGAAGAGCGATCAAATCTCCTATCCGAAATTAGGGAGGTGCACTGTCGCCGACCGACCCGAGTGCCTAGAAAATGTCCGTTCGATCCCCCTTTATAATCACGGCCCGTGCCCATAGATCTAGCTTCCTTGCTGGCCCCTCTATCGACATCACGTTCACCTCTTTGTGGAGGTTGTTGCCCTTCAAGATTTTGAGCATGAGCTCCGAATTCGGGAAATGTCCATCCCGTCTTGTAATGAAGCCGTTAGGCAATCCTGAACAAATGTGGCCCTAGGCCACACAAACCCGTACACTCGTCGCCCATATCGGCTACCATCGTGAGCATATCTAGCCAAAGAATTAAATTGAAGGCTATATTCTCGGCACTCATATTCCCCGCTTCAAATTCAAGAATCTATCCGCTCTAGCTCGGCCGGACCTCGGTGGCAAATAAAGTGACGAATGAAGGCATCAACAAACTTCTTGCCACATGGGAGGAGGTGCATTTTCTTGCCTCGACGCTCTCCAATTATGTCACACCCCGACTTTACTAGGGTGTGATGGGCACCCGACCCCATCTTCGGAGCCGAGCGAACCCGCTAACTCTTATTACACGTATAAACTAGTAAGAAATGAATACATAGAAGTTTTTTTTTTCATAAATAGAATCGACGTCATATAAGACTCATAACACGAGACATAATAACACTGCCTACTACCGGAGCCGCTGGCTGCATCGACAACTTATTACCCACGACTCGTCTCCGCAAAGTCTCTAACCGAATCGAAATCCCGGCACGTGTACCGACCTCGCCACACTCCGTGCCAAACGGAGCTTGCCAACTTCGCCGGAACATCTTCTACATTAACTTTAATCCGTCCGGCGTACCGCGCGCGTATGAAACGCAACAATAGGCCGCACGAGTAATGTACACGAGTATGTAAGACATGGAACAAGAATAACAAGTAAGAGCCGTATTCCCCCCCCCGTACACACGAGACATATTACGGAACCGTAACTCCGTGCAATAGTAATAACCGTATGGAAGCATACCGTATCATAGGATAAAAGAGTAACTCGTGCGTGTGAATGCCACTTCCGGCGGAGGCCATGCATGCCTAGCTTTTTCTTTTTCTCGAACACGGTTTCTTATCTTTGTACATAGAAAATGACATACATTTCGGAAAACAGATTTCTTTATTCACATTTACAGTACGCCGAATTCATCGCTCTCCCACCCCCCTCCCCAACAATGTTGTCCCAAGTGTATCAAATTATATATATATATATATATATATATATATATATATATATCACATAAACGACGCCGCGTACGCTCTCCCATATCCCGCGTCCGGATGATAAGCAAATTAATCGAACGTGGACACAAGCTTGCCCTTCCCCATTCTCTATATACATATACAATGTATACATATACATTCATCAATATCGTATTATATACATTATCATATAAAAAAGATGCATGGGAGCCCAAGGAAAGTCATGTGTCTATCGAGGACGTAAGGTCGGTGACCTCCGATTACATTATGGATTGACTGGGATCGCTTTTGTCTCACTCAAGGAACGGGTATTTTAAGGCGAGACTATCAATGAAAGGCAACATCATGAACAACGTAGAATAGGGTCACAAGACAGTATTTCGTGTACTTTGGTGTTACATCCGGCATTTTTGCGTATTCGAAAATTTGGAAATAACCTTGACTTATAAGAATAAGGTCATGTTTGGATTCTTTTTTATATGTGAATGTTGCTTATGGAAGTATGGATGCGGGGATATCGAGCAAGGCTAAGGGCAACAATTGGGATTTTTGGAAATTGCTTTCATGAATTATGCAAAGTAGCCAAATTGTTGGGCCAAAAAAAATAAGAAAACTAGGCCCAAAAGAGAAGGGGTGGCCGGCCAACTTGTGGCCCAAACCCATAAGTTGATCAAATTTTTACCATGTGCCAATTATATAAGGATGATTATCCTTGAAGCTTTCAAGAGAACAAAGGAGAAATCAAGAACAAAAAAAAAAAAAAAAAGGCCTTCGGCCAAGAGAGAAAGAGAAAGAAGAAAAAAAAAAAAAATATTTCCAAGCCCTTTAGGTTAATCCAAAAATCTTGTTCTTCTTGAATTAGTAACAAGCTCAAGACGCTCTTCGACGTGGTATAATTGGTTAAGCAAGAAAACTACGTTTGTGACAAGTTGGAATTTGAGGAAAAAGGTAAGAATTCTATGTTTTATGTTATGGGAGATGTGAGTATGTTATAATGATTAGAATTAGACGAGAATTATGAAAGTGTGGTGTGTGTGTGCATGGCGTATGTGTGTGTGAAAAAGCATGTTGGCCGTGAGCCATATGGTTATGGAAGAGAAATGAATTCAAGTTTAATTAGTTTGTTAGTTGTGTTGTTGTGATCTTAGTAATGCAAACAAAGGTTTAATGACTTGAAATGGCATTGAAGTTGCTTGTATGTGATTATGGGAATTTATGAATTTTATATGATTTTATATAATGATGGAAGTAAGGTTCTAAATGTGGATTATGATTGTTGCTAATAAGTTTGCAGATAGGCAATGTGATTTGGAAGTTTTGTTGTGTTTGTGGGAAGAGTTGGATGGAATATGAAATTGGTGGAAATACATGAATTCATGAATAATGTATGGAATGTTGTTGGAATATGTTTGAATAATATTGAAGTAGTTGATGAATATGGAAAATGTTGGTATTAGTTTGATTATGTGAAGTTTGATGAAAATTATTGAACTATGTAGTAAGTGGGACTTTTTGTGCCATAATATAGTTTGGCGATGGTTGTTGATGATTGTGGGTTGTTGTTGTTGATATTTTGAGCCGAGATGATTCTCGGGGATGTTATATATATATAGGGGAAATGCTGCCGAAATTTCGGTAGGCAAACATGGATCTAACTTGAATTCTTAAAAGCTTGTAACTCCCATTTGGTAATTATGACCAATTGAGATTTTGTAGAAACGGAGTGGAGCTCGACGATTTACGAAGACGCGAATAAGGTATGTAAAGCCTACCTTCCTTCTTTTGGCATGTCCTAGTCATACTAGGTGAAGATCGAACCTCGGGAATAATTCTCATTTTGGAAATCCGAGTTTGATTTGCATACTATTCATTCAAGCAATTGAACTAAAATCCTCATCTTTGGTTAAAGAATGCCTAAACCTTTGTAACGGTTGCCAATGTATCCGAATCGCTCCGAATCGTTATGGATGGCTTTTAGGGGAGCCTAATTTTGTAATCCATGTTCGCCGCCTCGACTTGACCCGAGGTGGGCCCACAGTCCTGAGACTCTTGTAATGCTCCATTCGACTTATTCTCGTACAACATTTATAGATGTTGTTGAACTACCTCATTATGTTCTATAATATACTTTGTTGTGTAACAACGTTACTAATATAATTATTGCTTTGGTTTTCCAAAGATGGCCTCGAAACGCGTTTTGTGGTTCACTAATGATTTTTAAAGAACTAGCTGTGTACAAAGAAACATAAAATTGATTTTATTTTCTAAACTTTTAAAAACCACTCCGAAAGGGGTGCGAGGCTTTACTATTTTATTTCATTTACTACTTATGTTTATGTTATCATTACTAATATGCCCGAAGGGGCCATTTTTATTATTATGCCTAAGCGTAATGCCCGAAGGGGCCATTTTTATTATTATGTCGGAAGCGGCACGCCCGCGGGCCATCGTCCTACGCCGACGGTCTGCCCGAAGGGCCATTATCATATCGAGCCTAGTTTTTTTACGTCCGGCGGGGCTATCATAATTTTGCTCAAGCGGCACGGTGATGTATTGCATTACTCTTTTAGAAAAAAGTGTTCTAGATTGCATTATTTACTTAACGCTTGTTTGGGACTCGTGTACTTATTTATGTATTCCCTGCGAAGGTCATGTGTATTGGATTGATTGTGATTTCTTCCTTCCTAAATTGCGATGGGCAGATTATTATCTATCCTCGCTTTACATATTCGACATATTCCGCACTGACCCCCTTCCTTCGGGGGGGGGCCGCGCTTCATGCCCGCACAGTGCACAGTGGACGCGACTTGGCGATCCACCGCTTGATTCAGCCCTCTAGAAGCTCCGATAACTCCACTCGCCCGGAGGTCGTTCCTATTTTGGTATAATTTTGTGTATATATTCAAATAAGTCGTATTTTTAGACGTCCCTCTGCGAACAACATGGGTGTGTTATGGTACCGTTTGGTTTCACAAATACCACTATGTTATTGTAATGGCAATGCGAAATTCTTCGGCCCGCCTTGTCTTGTACCATGTATATATATTTGTGTATTTTTTGTCATGACGCTTTTAAGACGCTTGAGTTATAAATCGACTTTAGTATTTTATTGTGAATCTCAAAAATAAAAAACTATTGGATCGCCATATTCGAGGTAAGTAGTAAAGGTCAATTCTCGCACGGGTAAGCCCGGCCTTGTCATGGCCCTAGGGTCAATGTGATGATTTGGAATCTTAGGAAAATGGGGCCATCATAATTTTTTCTCTCTCTAGCATCATCATTATCATCATAGAACCATGATCGTTGTCTTAGTCTTTAAGGCTTTCAATATTGTAAAACTGGTTTTGAGGAAAAAATGAAAATTTTGGAAAACATTTGTAAACTTCCGGAAGGAAAATCATGCCTGGGATCAATGGTTTAGTTAAAAACAAGCTATCGTTTGGTAGTGATAATAACCAAGAACTTCATTGACTATAATACGGAAATAAGCCTAATGGAACAATAGGGGGGAATTTGGGGGGCCCCCCTCAAACAAATGAGAAGAACACCATTTCCCTGTAAAAATTTCCAGGGGCATTACTTTTGAGGGCCCGGATTTGCTTGGGGGTGGTTCCCTACAAGTTCTAGGTGTTTGGTTTTTCAAATTTTAAAATTTCTAGTTTTAATTCTACTGAATGA
>NW_026723294.1:0-6567 GCF_029784015.1 Lycium ferocissimum | reverse complement strand
ATTTAATATGTAAATATGTATGCTTTTGATTTTGGGAGATGTGTTTGAAGTAGCGTTTATTTGTATCGGCATAAGCCGAGTGTGTGTGATTCGGGTCGACGAATGCGTTTGGGTGCCCAACTCGGCACCAGTCACGGCCTACGGGGTTGGGTCGTGACACGGCTCGTCCACGAGGTATACGAGTATTTATTGAAATTTGTTCTATATGTGTATTTGTTGCATAACATAGTTTGGACGGTGGACCGAAAACTACGAAAATTTCTGAAATTTTTTTATTAAGGCAATCGAACTGTCCCAAGTTACGTGGCAAAGTTCGTGTGGGGCATTTGACGCAAGGATATATCGATAACGCGCCGAATGCGCCATAAAGTTTTGAAGTTAAAAACAGGCCGAGACCAGAGCAATCCTAGGATGGGTGACCCCCTGGGAAGTACGTCGAGAATTTTCATAAATATGGATATGGAGACTAAATGAGGATTTGGGGTAACTTAAGTGGAATTTGAGTATGTGGAGTGATTAGAGATCTTAAAAAAGGTTGCACCGAGCGAGACGACGAGCTCGGAAGAATGAAGAGCAAGACGGTTACAAATCAAAGCAAATTTGAATAGCGATTGGAAATTTGTAAGTAGGATGATAAGGAAATTTCCGTAAGCCTGAGTATAGTAAAGGTAGTTCGATTACGATCGCGATTCGGTACGCCACATTTCGCGCCCACCGTTTTAGCATGAGTTACGTTTACCATAACCACCTGCTTCGAATCCGATTACGTTTCGTTTGATATACCCTTGTACGTCCGACTCCGATCAATCGTCCGATATACTTTGGTACGTCGGCCTTTTGACATCGAATACTGCTTGACAAATCTCTTGTACATCGACTCGATATGACTGTCTCGATATATTTACGTATGTACCCGATCGCGGATACATCGATATCACGCCCGTACGTCTAGCCCACCGTAATGCGTCCGGTATACGTGTCTATACGTCCGACTACGATTGAAATCCGTCCATAAATCTCTATATATATGTCGACTACGATTATAATTTCGTCCGATATACTTACGTACGTCGATTAGACTTTGAGTTCGCTTAAGATAATCGTCGGAATATGATTCTGTCTGTCGTATTTTTGTACTTCTGACTCCGGAAATGACTCCGTCTGACTCCCGTTTGATCTTCTGGTTCTGGTTAAGATTCTGTTCGCCGTATATCCGACTTAAGACGGTGCGAACAGCCCTAATACGGTGATATCGGAAAAGATGGATGAAGTTGGAAAATAAAGGCCGTTACAAGTTCTTCGGTCAAGTGCAAGTATGTAAATGGTTAGAAGACCTCCCCGACTGATTTTGATCTACCACGAGGTTGAATTAACATTCGAGGACGAATGTTTTAAAGGGGGGGAGGATGTTATATCCCGCCTTTTTGCGTAATCGGAAAATTTGAAATAATTGTGAATTATGAGAAAGAAGGCCATGTTGAATTTTCTTAGTAAGTGTGTGGCGGATATGGAAGCTTGAATGTGGAAACACCGGAGAAGGCCTAAGGGCAAAATTGGAATTTTGGAAATTTATTTCGGGAATTTCAAAACAAGAATTATAATGAATTGGGCCAAAAAAAAAAAATAAGAAAACAAAGGCCCAAAGGGGAGGCCCAACCGGCCAACAAGGCTTAAGTCCATGGAAATTAATTAATTGTGCATGTGATTAATTATATAAAGGGATAAGCTCTCTAGAAATTTCAAGAAAAATCAAAGAAAAATCAAGAGAAAAAAAAGAAGAGCCTTTCGGCTCTAGAGAAAAAGAGAGAAAGAAAAGGAAGAAAAATTCTTGGAGCTTATTCTTGGTTCAAAAAATCCATCTCTTTTGGAATTACTACTAAGCTCAAGCCTACTCCCAACATGGTATAATTTTCAAGGCAAGAAGAGCTTCTTTTGGCAAGTGGAAAAGTTGGAAAAAGGTAAGAATTCTATGTTCTTTTTGTTATGGAAGATTTATGAATATTAGTATAAGTGAAATTGCAAGGAAATCATGGAGTTGTAAGTTGTATGTATGGAAGTCGTGTATGTGTGTGTGTGTATATGGCCGTATGTATGTGTATGTTGCATGGCTTTGGTTAGTTGAAATTAATGTTGTGTTTTAGTTGTGATTATGATGGAATTCATGTGGGAAATGGAAGTAGAATGAATTTGATTGAGTTGGAAAAAATATAGAAGTTGGCCGTGGATATGGAAGAATTGGAAATAATGATGAATTGTTTTGTTTGATATGTTAGATGTGTTGTTATGATCCTTGTATTGTAAGTGTAGGAAAAATGATGTAAGTTGTATGAAAATGGAATGTGGAAGTTTATGTTGATTTAGTATGAATTTATGAAATGACGGGAATGAAGTGTTTAAGGTGTAAATTATGATTAAGGTTGATGAATTTGGATGATGGAAATGTGTTACGAACTTGTATGTTAAAGATTGGAAGAATTGGATAAATTGTGGTTTTGGTGGAAAGTTTGCATGCTTTGTATATTTTACTCGTATATTTTGTATATACGTGGTAGGAATGTTATGATATGTTTCCGAATGGAATTGTAATGATCTTGATTAATATGTTGAGATTGAATTGGAAATACGAAGTTGGAAACGGAAGTTATGACCTTATGTTGGAAAGATGACCAAATAGGTCATATTGCGTTTTATTGGGTTTGTTGATGTTGTTGTTGGTTGTTGTTGATTGTTTTGAACCGAGTTGAATCTCGGGGGTGTCATAATTATAGGGGAAGTCTTTGTAGGAATTTCGGTAGCCAAGAATAACCCCAAGTTGAAATATTAGCTTGCATGAATAGTAATTGGTAAGAATGACCATTTGCGAGTTTTTTGGACGAAACGGGAGCGAGATTTAAGGAGCGTAAGCCGCAATCCGAGTATGTAAAGCCTTTCCCTTTATTCTTTGGCATGTTCGAGCCTATCGGGCTTGAAAACGAGCTTTGATTGTCTTACCTCTCGGAATTCGAGATTGAAAATAGCGCCAAATCATTCGGTAAGATTGAACCAATTTCCTCTAAGATTGACCTATAAGTATGCAACTTCCATAAATGGAGTCGAAATACTTTAAGATGATTATGAACGACTCCTGGGTTATTATCCATAATTTATGTATTGTACTAGGGTCGGGTCCGGGTGGGCCCACAAAACACGATACTCCCGGTATGGGTCAAATCGATACGTTTCGTCCGTTTTTCAAAAGTAACCCTTGATTATGTTTCCGTCCGTTAACTAATGAGTATTATGACCATCTATCTGAATCTTGATATTAGTCCGATATCTGGAACGATTCTGTACGCTCTGCTCAGGTATAATCCGATTACTCTGATTTGATCCGTTTTCTGAACTATTTCGGTTTCATTAAGTCTGTTTGTCGGTCTGTATGTATATGGTTTCTCATGGATCTGTTCGTGGATGTCTCAATGCTTCCTTCACTTGCGCCGGGCCAGTTACGTGGTTCGTGCACTTCCCCTGCATTGTTCACCGCGTCCCTCGGATTGTGCGGGCGGGATACGTACGTATCGATATGATCGTATGATGCGATTGTGTGATATTACGGGGATGGCGGCCGGGATGGCATTTGATCGATTACGTTGTCCACCGCGTCCGTACTACGGGGGGTTACATTACCGCGTCCCTTATTAAAGGGCGGGGATACCGTCGTATGTGATTGAGATTTGATATCGGTATGTACGTACGTATATGATTATGACTACGTACGATTAAATACATTTACGATTCTGTACGTCGATTCGGACTCGATTACATGTCGACATATATTTGAGATGCGGTTTTGTCCGAAGGTACGTCTGTCACACTTCGTATCTCGATGCATTGTGCCTCCGTCGGCGCAATTCCTAAATACGACATAATAAGATTACGTACGTACGCTCCGTAAGTACGACTCGCTACGAATCCGTTCTGTCCACTTTATTTTACGTATTTCCATTACGATTTTACATATCGACTCGGTTACTTTAATTATGTATGTTATGTTTCCGCTTTACATACTCGGTACATCTCTTGTGCCGGCCCCTTCTTCTCGGGGGCGTGTGTTACATGCCCGCGGTATAGGCAACGCGCCGCGTGATACGCCGCCAGTTTAGGACGTCGGTCTGCTGTTTGGAGAGCTCCTTTTGATCCGGAGCTAACACTTTTGGTATATATTTTCTGTTGTATCTATGTTCTGTATATGTATGATCATTTGGGTACGACGGGGCCCTGTCCCGTCTTCTGATTCTGTTATGTATGTTAGAGGCCTGTAGATATGTTTGTGGGTTGTGGGTTGTCACTGTCCGGTAGGTATGTGCGATATACGATTTTGTCTGACATAATAGCCCTAACGGCTCGTACGGGTTTCGGTATGTATATATGTATATGTACGTTCGTGCGATGCACCTTATATACATGTGAATTTATGTATGTTTAAATGGAATTAGCCGGTTGGTATATCGGATCGACGGTGTGTACGTATGGGTGTCCAAGTAGGACACCGATCCACGACACGCTGGGGCGGGTCGTGACACTAAGTCCCTTCGGCGATTATCCGCATAGGACTTTTGACGACTCTGAGCTGTCAACAATCGATCCTGTATGAGCTTGACTTTCTCTATAGCTTGTTGGATCAAGTCCGGCCCTATTAATTTGGTTTCTCCTACTTCAAACCACCCAATCGGGGATTTACACTTCCACCCATATAAAGCCTCATACGGTGCCATTTGGACGCTAGAATGATAACTATTGTTATAAGCGAATTCAATAAGTGGTAAGTGATCATCCCAATTACCTCCAAAATCCAACATACATGCCCGTAGCATATCCTCGAGAGTCTGAATGGTACGCTCAACTTGTCCGTCGATGCCTGGGTGAAATCTTGTGCTAAGACTCACTCGAGTCCCTAAACCTTCTTGGAAGGATTTCCAAAAATTGGCTATAAACCGAAGTTCTCTGTCGAGGAGATAATGAATCTTTGGAACAGAAAAAAGTCGCACTATCTCTTTAACATAAAGCTTTACAATCTTACGCCACATATGTAGTTGGTAAGAAATGAGCCGACTTCGTGAGTCTATCCACAATCACCCATATAGAATCATACTTACATCGAAAACGGGGTAAGCCTGTAATGAAGTCCATGTTAATTACTTCCCACTTCCAAGTTGGAATCCCTATAGCTTGTAACAATCCGACCGGCTTTTGGTGCTCGATTTTCACTTGTTGACAGTTAGGACATTGAGCTACAAATTCCGCTATATCCTTCTTCATCCCATTCCACCAATATATAGATTTAAGATCATGATACATTTTTGTTGCTCTGAGGTGAATAGAATAACGAGAACAATGAGCTTCTCTCAATATTTGGTGGCGTAATCACCTTGCCCGTCGGTGCACATAATGCACGGGGCATCGGAGAACTCCATCTCCTGAGATCTCAAATGATGACTTCTCCTTCTGAGGGAGTGTATCTCTATAATGAATTAGCATGGGATCTTCGTATTGTCGCTTCTTCACTTCCACTACTAGCGACGAGGCTGGCCGGGTCTCGAATGGTAGCTCCCGTGCTCGAGAGTCCACTATCGAACTCCTAGGCTAGCTTCTTTGGAGCTCTGCGAGTCATTTTCTCTTTTCTCTAGCCGAACATCACACCAACTTCCCATAGATCTACGGCTAAGAGCATCAGCCATAACATTCGCCTTTCCGGGATGATACAGGATATCACCATCATAGTCTTTTAGCAATTTCAACCACCGTCATTGCCGTAAATTCAACTCTTTCTGCTTGAAGATATACTGAAGGCACTTATGATCGGTATAAATATTAACGTGTACACCATATAAATAATTTCTCCACATCTTCAATGCATGAATTACTGCAGCCAATTCAAGATCGTGGGTTGGATAATTTTTCTCATGTTTCCGTAATTTCCTTGAAGCATACGCAATCACCTTACCATGTTGCATCAACACACAGCCTAGCCCAACGCCCGAAGCGTCGCAATAAATAACATAACCTTCCAATCCCTCTAGAAGTGTCAAGACTGGGGTAGAAGTTAATCTATCCTTTAGCTCTTAGAAACAACGTTCACAAGCATCTGTCCATTGAAATTTCTTGATTTTTGGGTCAGCTTTGTGAGCAGTGCAGAAATAGAAAAAAAAACTTCTACAAATCTCCTGTAATAACACCCTTTAAGCCCGAAAAGCTACGAACTTCCGTAGAGCATATGGCCTTGGCTAAGTCTTCACGGCCTCAATCTTTTGGCTATCTACCCGAATACCATCGGCTGAAATAATGTGCCCCAAAAAGGTCACTGAGTTCGACCAAAATTCACATTTAGAAAATTTGGCAAACAACTCTCGGGTTTGGAGAACTGCGAGAACGGTGCAACGATGCGTGCGTGCCTCGGATCTAGAATACACCGGGATATCATCGATGAATACAATCACAAATAAATCTAGGAAGGGCACTAACACATTGTTCATCAAATCCATAAAGACTGCCGGTGCATTAGTTAGCCCAAACGACATTACCCGAACT
>NW_026723293.1:0-6633 GCF_029784015.1 Lycium ferocissimum | reverse complement strand
CCGTATTCTATCCATTTTTTTAGACTTTTAGCTTTGATTAAAATTTTCTACGTTGTCTTATATTACCCCCTATATCGTTGGTCGATGGTGAAAACCCGAGCCAATTAAACCTTTCGAGGTATCTACTCCTATTGGCGACCCGCAATGTCGAGGCAGGTGTATAAAAAATGTGTGCTTTTGGTATGTGATCGCCAGACTATAGCTGATTTGATTGAATTAGAAATGTTAGATTTTGATGTGATTATGGGCATGGATCAAGTCGACCTCTTGTTATGCTAATGTGATTGTAGAACGAAAATAGTTCGATTTCAATTTCAGAAAAACTAGTGCTTTGAATTGAAAAGGTAATACAAATATTTCCAAGAGGTAGGTTTATTTCCTACCCTTAAGGCAAGGGGAGATGATAGCTAAAGGCTATATTTATCACCTAGTCCGAGTTCATGACACCGAAGCAAATCCACCGACTTTTCAATCCGTCCGTAGTGAATGAATTTTCGAACGTATTTCTGATTGAACCTCTGTGCCTTCCTTCGAAAGAGAGATTGACTTCTCCATCGATGTGTTACCAGATACTAAACCAATCTTTATTCCCCCGCGAATGGCTCCCTCCGAATTGAAAGAGCTAAAGGCACAACTGAAATATTTACTTAAGAAGGGATTCATTAGGCCCAGTTCATCACCGTGGGGAGCACCTATCCTATTTGTGAGGAAGAAAGATGGTTTCTTATGGATGTGCATTGACTATAGGCAGCTGAGCAAGGTGACGATAAAGAATAAATATCCACTTCCAAGCATCGATAATTTGTTTGACCAATTACAGGGCGCCAAATGATTTTCTAAAATTAACCGAAGATCGGGGTATCACCAAGTGAGAGTTAGAGAAGAAGATATTCCCAAAATAGCTTTTCAAACGAGATATGGTCACTATGAATTTCGAGTGATGTCATTTGGGTTGACCAATGCTCCGGCGGTGTTTATGAATCTGATGAATAATGTATTCAGTGCCCTTTTAGACCTATTTGTGATCGTGTTCATCGATGACATCTTAGTATATTCTCGGTCAAATGGAGCACGCATCACTTTCTGCGTTTTGTCCTTCACTACAAGAAAATGGCTATTAGGGACGAGAAAACTGGTCCCTAAAAGTCATTTTCTGGTCCCAAAAAATTCTATAGCGACCGATTACCGGTCGTCACTCGTCCTTAAAGGCTCTGCCGCTAAAAGTCAATTGCGACCACTTTCTGTGACTGGTCGCTACAGATTTGTAGCGACTAGAAAAACACTAGTCTCTAAAACACTTTTAGTGACCATATTTCCGGTCCTTGAAAACTTAAAAAAACATACTTCTTCTGGTCTTAAAATTCTTTAAAGACCAAATATCTGGTCACTAAATATATTCTGATAAAATATAAGATCTTCTCTAATTCTATTATTCTAAGAGATCATACAATTTATAACATAGAAACTCAAATGCATATAAGCATTATCGATAACATATCCTTTTCAGATATAATATGTAATTGCTTACAAAGAAATGGATTCATATTCCATTAGTAGCAATCTATGGCCATGATAGACAAGTCTTTGTATGGCTTACAGCCAACCCTTTACGTAAAAAGTTAACATCCCTAGCAAAAAATGAAAAAATAAGTTTAACAATCCTAGTAAAATGATAATCAACTTGTTAACTTGTATGATGTCTTCAAAATCCGCATCTTGAATAGTAAACTCAAGTCTTCATCCTGTAAAATATGTAAGACAAATTCTATCAAGAAAAACTACAAAAATAGATAAAACATTTTTAAATTAACCACTCATCTAAAATTGAAATTTGATCAGATGTACAAACCTATAGTAGAGAAGTTGAACAAAAATGTACTAGGAGCTGCAAGAATACAAACAATAATAAATCAAAATATCAACAAAAGACTAGAATTTGTTAGTCATGGGTACCTCAAAATAAAGGAAGTGAAAAGCGGGATGCGACTAGAATGGGGTGATGTTGATCTTCCTCCACAGCATCAACTCATGAAGCCAGTGGATGTGCTAGCATGACAAAGCCAAACAAAAAGGCAGCAGTATACAAATCTTGAAAGCCTGCTATGCACAAAAGCTCAGGTACAGTAAATAAGGGTTACACAATTCAAGAACAGACATCTTTTAAAAAACAAAACACAGCATGGGTGAAATAGTATTGTATGTGTTCATCTAATGTGTAAAAATGAGTACAACACCTAGGAATATAATTCTTGAATTCATTTAAGTGGCTAAAACAAGAAAATCAGAATATTAGTCTAATTTCTTCAAAGAAAGGATGCAGATTCAACATGGATACATATAATACATTTAAGCTTAGTCCAACACAACATATAGATTCTGATAATACCAGATTTATCCTATAAAATGATTTCTAAAGTTAAAATATACAAGTTATTATCACCATCATACATTGGGTTAAATAAAAGTTACAAAATGATAAACAAACCAAGTAGCATGTACGTGATAAAGTAGTATACTAGCTTCTACCATTATATCAGGAATAAGTACACACTTTCTTTTAGCAATGCTGAAATCCCTTTAGGTTGAATAGTAAAATACAATGACACATAATCAAAGGACCTTATCGTTAGAAAGAAACTTATTTGACGTATTATAAGTTCCTAAGATTTAAGTTAGAAAGAAACACACTTGACGTATTTTAGAAAATCTCGAAAGAAAACTATACTTCTAGAAATACTTATTCATCTATTTATATATAAAAAAGGCCAAAGTAGCTATCAAACCTTGAAGAAATCTAAAAAGAGCCAGATGACATTCATGTGGTTGATGGAGAGAACAAACAAGGATCCAGTTATTGAATCCAAAAGTGACTACCTAACTCAATGACACATTAGTGTTCCAAACACAACATCACAACTTCCCTCTATTTCACTTTGTATGATCGACTTTCTTAAAAGTTCTAAAACGAGATAAACATTATCTTAAAGGAGTCTAACTGCAATTGATCTATATTAAACCAAATAAACAAGCAACAGGTAACTAAAAAAGCTACTCTAATACTAGATCTCTAGAAATGCAACAACTTGCGTTAAAACATAATCTCTTAAGTGATTTACTAAAGTAAAGATTTTACATAGCCTATCCCACAGTCAAGTTCAATGAGGCTCTTGGATTACATATCAGAAGAGTAGAAAATAAAGCTGAAAATCCAAATTCGATTAATAAAGGATGTACCAACCTGACGTGAACTAGGCCCATTATATCCATCCCAAGCACATAGAAATAATTTTATCAATTATGCACCCAACTAATCATTATACTATTCTAAAAGTGGGAAGCTCCAACTCAAAGCTGAAATACCAAAATGCCCCTTAAAAAGTTAAATCACATTCAGACTTTCTATCCTATAATATTCTTTTTATTGTATTGTAGAGATGGGTAATTATACATTGTAATTTTGGTGGACTAATATTTAATTGTAAGTTACAATTAGCAAGACAAAAAATCACCACTTACTATATGTACAATGAATCAACCTGTTGAAGGTATGTCTCACAGCAACGTGTGTGTACGTTTTCCTTGATTTTGGCAGCTTCCAACAATAATTGCACATTTAAACTTATTTAATACAGTTGTAATCATTTTGGAAATTAAAGTCTCTATTTTACCATGTATATTTTTCTTGTAATGGATATGAAAAGAAACCATCAAACATTTAAAGCCTTTTCTCTAGTGTGACTGTTGAGATTTATGCAAAATTTTTAACAGTGCGTCTTGGCTTATAAGTATAATGACTTCACAAGATTTTTGTGCAAACCATGTCATGGGACAATATAATGTTATTGCATTTCTATCCAATCCATTCCTCAAGTTCCTACTTCTTTATTTGCAGCTATTAAGTTCGACCATTTGCAATTGCAAGTGTCGATGAGATTCGGAAACAAATGGGAAAAAACCATTCTTTATTCACAATTGTTAATCTAAGTATAGGCAGCTGATGTGGGAATTAATTTCAGTTCTGGGGTGGTTTGTAGTAGTGAAAGTATTAGGAAACTCCTGGTGAAAAATTTAAATCGAGAGACTGAGGTGATGAAAGCTCAGATTCCAAAGAGAAGTTATCAAAGAAAAGATAATCAACTTTAACTTCAAAGAATCTGATAAGATCTAGGAACTAAAGTGGATGGCTACATGTGCATTGTACTTTCTACCAAATTTGAGTTCAATCATTGCTGTCAAGGCTGTATAAGCATTTTGCTGCCTCTTCAGTGTCATAGTACTTCTACATGGGCATTGTACTTTCTACCAAAGGATTCAGAAGTGTTGTAATTTTAATGAATGTAATGTACTTCTTTTAAAATTAAAAGCAACATAAATGTTATAAAGTCTAATACTGCACATATGAACAATATTAAATTCGACTTTCATGTAATGAAAGAGGAATAACAATCTTCAAAATGAAATATCTAATTGAAGTTGAATATGAACATAACACATTCTCTAAAAGAGAGATTACTAATTAGCAACTCCACCCTTTGATCACATCACTTATATTCATATTTTATTACTCGACCTTTTAAGTATGTATAAATTTTATAATAATGATATGGAACAAACGTGCAACACATGTTTCCAGAAACTAGTAACTCAAATATTAGTATGTCAATTAATTAACATGTTTACGTAATTGAATTTAACTATGTCCTGAGATGATTTAAGACAACTATTTTTTATTTTCTTTACTGAATGAAATAGTCAACTAAGTGTTAGCGTATTAATGACTAATTCAGTTTAAGGTGACTTAAACTAAAAGGACACGTAAGCAGGAACAAACACTTAAAGAAATCCTAACCAATAGGCAAATTAGTTGTTAGTTAAACAAAAGTGATCATCTAATTAGCGAATTACACATATATGAATTATTCAATTTTTTGTTATAACCAAATATGAATTAATGAATTATAGTTTTTCAAGAATGACTCATATAAGCAAGCATATCACAGAACTGACACATGTCTTAGGCAGATAACCAATGGGCAACTTACAGCTGAACACTTATTTTCAGACATCTACAGACATAATTTAAAAGGAAACCCACGTAAATATGCATAACAAAACTAGAGACAGGACTACATGCATTAGCAGTGAGGCAACAATAGGAAGATATTACGAGTAACTGCAACAAAGATCATAGAATGTAAAGTCTAAAACTAAAGACAAGGAAAAGGTGACGGGCCAAACAGACAGTCTTAAGACCTGTTATCTAATGAAACTAAACAAGCTTTAACACGTCGATCAAACTATAACTTTTTCTTTAAATTTGAAGCGAACATCCCTAAGGTGGCAATCTCTAAATGATTAACATCTCAGATACATAGATCTTGAAATTTAATAGACAACTTCTAAGACATAATCTCTATAATGGAAATACAGGTCCTAGTATATGATTTTCAAAACAAACGCATCCTCACTTTGTTTCAAGTATTCTAACATTTAACCTTAAATAGAATGCAGAAACCAGCAGTCACAAATGTTTACCGAATAGTTATTAACCGAGAAAAGTCATAGAGCAGGGACAAGGCATACTCTGGCTCAACTAAAGATGCAGCCACTAATGTTTTTCCAAGTATGACTTTTAAAGAAGTGAATCCTAGGATATAATTTCTAAATGTTAGAAGTTTCAAAAAGAAATAAGATTTCAAGTGCAGCAAGTCTCAAAGCATTCTTTCTGGATAAACAAATCATTTATTGTGCCTTCTAAATGTTATATACATATATGTCTTACATCATGTTTTTTTTCCAAACAAAATCAGTCATGAACTTTGATTTATAGACCCGATATGAACTAAACGCATGTTTTTCAGATGGATGATAATGAACCACTAGCATAACATATTCTTGGCGCACAGATACACAAGAAGAATGCCAAACATGGACACACACAAAATTACAGTATGAAATCCAAGTAGTAGAGTATGCTGTCCCTTTTCTTAAGAATATGCTATCCTATGAACATGATTTTTAGGAGAATGTACCTCAAATTTTAACATGACCATGACATAGAAAAAGCTTCTGAAACAAACTGTAATGTCCCGTATCTTTACATAGGGACATTATAAAGCTAAGTGTGACAAGTTAAAGACAAAGCGGTTTTAGGGTTCTGAAGTGGTTTTCATCTCCCGATTTCAAGTTTCGATGCATCAAATAGCCTATGAATTTCGTTGTATAAGAACATTATTGGAGAATAAGGATTAATTGATCAAGATTGGATGACTAAGTGAGATTAAGAACTAAAATTGCATCATTAGGGAGCTTAAGAGGCCGTGGGGCCCCACCTTTGAATTGGCCAACTATTATTGGCTAAAAACTTGGGTGGACACATGTCCACCTTGTGGACTGTATATATATAGAGAATTGCTGATTCATAATCCAAATAAGAAGTTCATTTCAACAATTTAAAGTTGGAAAAGTATAGTGATAGAGAGAGAGAGGCTCTCGGCTACAAGTCAGAGAACACCCTCCTCCATTTGATCCAAAAATCAATTTTTCCAAGTAAATAAATTCCTCATCAAGGTATAAGGACGTGGTAGTTGTTGGGTAGAGACAAGGAGGTGTAGCATTCCCTGAGTCAAGATC
>NW_026723292.1:0-6513 GCF_029784015.1 Lycium ferocissimum | reverse complement strand
AAAAATTAAAAATTATGAATTACTTTCACCATTTTTTAAATTATATTTTTTATACAATGCCCAATTTTATGTTTTATATAAGGTAAAAGGGTCAAAATAATTTTTACTTTGGGAAAAAGGATTTAAAATATCCTCTGAATTAATTTTGGGTCAAAAATACCCCTCTCGGCTCTCGCCATTTAAGTTTTCAAATATACCCTCTCTTAACGGAAATTCCCAAATTCTCCAAAATAACCTGATTTCATTTTTTAAACTTGTTCCATTATTTAAGCCGACCCAACTAATAATAACCCGATTTCATTTCTTTGAGAGAATTTAAGGGCAATAAAATGATATTATGGTGCATTTAAGAAGGATGAAAAAGTTATGGTATTGAAATTAGATGTAACAGTTTTGGAATATGTCATGAAAATGTAGGAAAACGTGTGGTCTCCTTATTCTTAGGAAGTTGTTTTACTATGAACTCTTAATTAAATTGTTATGAAATGTTAACAATATGTAAATATTTTTATATTCTTGTCTGTTTATGTTTTTTTCTCTTTTTGTTTTTTTTAGGCCTTACTTTTGTCCTAATAGGCCTACTTTGTTTTGAAACTCTGCATTGCGATTTTTTTTTACTGAGCCGAGATGCGAACCTAGAACCTCGGGTATTTTAGGCGAAGGGCAAAAATTAATGACCAGCAATTTGAATGGAAAAAATTAAAGGACCCCCCCCCCCCCCCCCCGATATAAGGACAATCGTCCATATTGCTCACTTTTCTATTATATAGAAGCCCTAGGAAGGAAACGAACACAGCAGCCCATGGTTGTACCATAGGTATGTAAAATTGTACCCGCATTAAATTCTTGTATCATGAGCTATATAATTTGTACACTTTATCCATCTATTTTATATCCCGTACGTAGACACGTATGTCATAGTACTTAATATTATTTCCTTCTCATGTATAGACATATACTTTCAATTTAATTCTCACATATTTATTTTCTTCGTGCACTTTTGGTTCTGTTCACTTTTGACTTTTCGTGTTCCTAACTTGAATATTTATTCTTTTCTCATCTATAGACATATGCGCTCAATTTTAATTCTCCTACACAAATTCATTTCCCTCCACATCTTTGTTCAATTTTAATTCTCTTACACAAATTTATTTCCTCAAATCTTGTTTACATGATTCACTTGGCTTTTACATTCTTATAGAAAAATGTACCAAAAAATTATATAACTTGTACACTTTATTCAATTACTTTTATATCCACGTAAACATATGTCATAATACTTAATATTTATTCCCCTTCACATGTATAGATTATGCACTTCAAATTTAATTCTGCGATATATTTATTTCCTCCGCGTGCACTTTTACTTGTTCACTTTTAACTTTTCATGTTCTAGGCGAATATTTATTCTCTTTATCATGTATATACATATGCGGTTCGATTTTAATTCTCCTACGAATTTATTTCCTCCATGCACTTTTACTTGTTCACTTTTGGCTTTCTTTACATTCTTAACATATTTATTTTCTCCATGCACTTTTACTTGTTCACTTTTAACTTTTCATGTTCTAGCTGAATATTTATTCTCTTCTCATGTATAGACATATCAAATTTTAATTCTCCTACACAAATTTATTTTCTCCATGCACTTTTACACATTCACTTTTGGCTTTTTACATTTCTATTATATATCTATTATATATAAAGCGGCAGGGGGACGAACACGGCTCCCAAACATGCAACAGAAACTTCACGAATTGTACACGCATTAAATTCTTGTACCATGAGCTATATAATTGGTACATTTTATTCAACTATTTTTATATCCCATGTAGACATGTGTCATAATACTTAATATTTATTCCCTTCTTATGTATACGCGTATGCACTTTAAATTTAATTCTCCGACACATTTATTTCCTCCGTGCACTTTTACTTGTTCACTTTTGACTTTTCGTGTTCTAACCGAATATTTATTCTCTACTCGTATAGACATATGCGGTTCGAATTTTAATTCTCCTACACAAATTTATTTCCTCCATGCACTTTAATTTGTTCACTTTTGACTTTTCATTCTTTGAAAAGTAATAAATCTCACGTGGATATATGCCCCGATCTTGGAATATTTATTCTCTCTTCTCATGTACACACACGTGTGCACTTCTATTTTAATTCTCCGACACATAGTTATTTCCTCCATGTACTTTTACTTGTTCATTTTGACTTTTCACATTATTTAAAAATTAATAAATGAAGTATTTACTTAGCCACGTTACTATACCTGACTTTTCACGTTCTTTAAGAATTAATAAATAAAATACTTCTTCCATCCCATGTTACTTGGCTACATTACTGTTATACCCCGTACTTTGTACGTTGGAATATTCTAAGTCGGTTGCGACAAGTTAAGGACAAGGTTTTAATTTTTTCCGATTTTGTTAAAAGTGCATAAGTTGCATATTCATCTTTTTATTGGTATGGAGTGTTAAGGGTAAGTTTGGAATAAGGAAAATCTGGGACCAAAAGATGAATTATGGAAAATTGAGACATTTCGCTGAAAATTTGGGACCCAAGTGAATTTTTTAGAAATTTAATAATTCATGAAAATGGCCATATGTGGCCATGTGTGTGAGATGTGGGCCATGGGGCCACTTGTGCAAATTATATATGTAGAGAAAGATGACTAATTTAAGTCATCTTCATCATTTGTCACACTTAGAAGTTTCAAGAAAAATCAAGAAGATTTGGAGAGCAAGAAAGAGAGAGGTTCGGCCATGGCACCAAAAATTGGTGACCATGAATAGTGATCCAAAAAATACTTCTTCTAGTTTTCCCACTAATTGAAAGGCTCTCGTTAACGTGGAGTGGTTGTTGGAACAAGAAAACTATTTTGTGCCATGAACAAGGCTAGCCGTGTGGGAGTTGAATGGAAAAAGGTGAGGTTTAATCTTCTTTACATGTTTTAGAGGTGTTTATGCATGTTGTGATATGTAGAAATGGATGGAAATCATGAAAATATGGTGTTGTGTGTGTGGCCGTGTATGTATGGTTGGTGTAGAAGTGAAAGAAAAGTTTATTTAGCATGTTTAGATTGTTGTTGTTGTGGATTTATGATGAACAAAATGAAGAATTAATGCATTAAGTTGAAGGTAAAGTTGTATATGGGCTGTTTTGGAAGTCAATGTAATCTTAATATAGTTTCTTGTAATTATGAGATTAATGTTGTTAAAGTATGGATTGTTAGTATGGTTTATGAATTTGGAAGAAAGAAAATGTATTGTTGTTGTTCTTATGGAAATTTGAGGTTTCGGGTGGAGTAGAGTATTAATTGGATTGTTTGAATATTGTGCGGATTGTTAGAAATGTTCTTGAATCGTGTTTGAATGGTTTTGGATTGGTATTTGAATATATGCGGTCGTTGATGTTAGTTTGAATATATGAAGTTGAATTGAGTATGCATGAATGTTGTCGAATTATGTAGAAAGGAATTATTAATGTTAGAATGCGTTTGGAATTGCTTATGGATATTGTTGATGTGGTTGTTGGTATTGTTGTTGGATATTTGGCCGAGTTGAATTCTCGGGGTGTTGAATTTACGGAAATCTTTAAATTTTTGTAAATAAAGTGCGAGCTTAAAATGGGAATTCCGAGTGCCTATGACTAATGTTTGGTGTCTAATGACGTGTTATAGATTTTGAGAAGCCGAGACTTGAGTTTGGATTAGCTTAGGAAGCAATCAAGGTATGTAAAGCTTACCTTTCCTTCTTTTGGCATGTCTTAGAGATGGCTAAGCTATGATACGTTATGAGCCTTGGGGTAATTCTATTCGTAAAATCCGAACATGTTTATGATTCATATTTGCTTTGTGATGTTGGCATCCTTAATATGGTCAAGCTATGATCCGTATGTCCTTGATATGATTGGATTTGAAATGCTATGTATACGGTTTGTTTCGAAAGGATCTTATGTCTTTTGTATGACTAAATTTCAAAAGTTGCATAAAAAGTTTTGTTTTCAAAAGTGTTTTGTTCCCAAACGATTCCGAAACTACGAACGCCCGTAATTTTCAAGAAAGGGCTCGGATCGCTTTGATATCTTTGCAAATGATTTCATGACGAGTAATGACTATGATTTCCATAGGCGGGCCCGGATTGGGTTGACGCTCGTCCGTGGGTCCCGCGACTTTTCTTTGTATAGTGCTAACGACAAAAGAACTTAATATGACTACCTTTCTGACCCCCGAGTATGATTATATATTTGTCTGTTGAGTCTGAAATAATGATTCGTATACCCATGATTCCGATACGTGACTATGGATTAAAGTTCGGTCGATATGTTCCGAGTGATATTCGGAGGGAAATTTGATTTGGCTATTGTCTTGGTTTGGAAATAATAGTTCGCTTTGGTTATTCTATTGGGTTTGTAATAATGATTTGTATCTTGCGGTATGTGATATTACCGGGTTCTGGCCGCGGTATATGTGTGTATATATATGATATTACCGCCGGGGTTCTAGGCACGGTATGTGTATATGTGATATTACCGCCGGGTTCTGGCTTGTAGTATGTGTGTATGTGTGTTTGTGTGTATGTGTGATATTGACCGCTGGATATTTGACCGCGGTATGTGTGTATATGTGGTATGTGATATGTGATAATTTGATGATATGATATGTGATGATCTGATGATACAATATGATATGTGATATGATGTGTGATAATATGACGGTACGTTTATGATTATTATGTTATATATGGATCGGGCCGTACGTTCCTCGGCATTATTATGTCATATATGGATCGGAGCGTGCGTTCCTCGGCAATGGTCAATGTCGGCTGCGTGGTATGTTTGATTTTCGTATATACGGCGAAATGTTTCAAAAAGAAAGCGAAGCATTTGACATTCGATTATCCTATTTATTTTGTACGGCTTGCTATGTATGATTTGGAGGTCGGATGTTAAGTGGTATTAAACTTATTATGCTCGCGTTCGGTGCACTTTAACGATTGTGACTCCGTTTCATGTGTTCTGCTTTGCATACTCGGTACATATTCCATCTTGACTCCCTTTCTTCGAAGTGCGTTTCATGCCGCGCGGTACCCGCGGATAAGTAGGTGATGTTAGCGAAGATGTTCCGGGGCCAGATTGGCGAGCTACATTTTCCCGAGTGTGTGCCGGTCGGAGCATGTGTCGATATGGTATACGGGTTATGTTAGAGACTTTTCGAACTGATTAATCGTGTGTATAAGACGTCGGTTTGTGGCGGCTATGTAAACGGTGTATGATTACGCATTATGTTACGGATTGTTGTGACTACGATTTTATTTGATTTGAAAAAAAAAAGACGAAAGGCATGTTTGTTTTTTTTTACGAAAAAAAAATTTCATTATGTGCTTATGTTATGTTTTGTGGGCCCCGATACGATTATGAGTATTACGAAAGTACGCGGGTTCGCTCGGCCCTAGGTAAGGGTCGGGTGCCCATCACACCCTATCGGATTAAGGGTGTGACAATTACTATACTTGAGTTTTCACGTTATTTAAAAATTAATAAAAATGAAGTACTCCTTTCGTCCATATTACTTGGCCACATTACTAAAAATATATGTCTATTTTTCTATTCTATATTTATCTTCTTTTCTATTTCTATTATCCCCGTTTTTCTTCTTTGTCAACACTTTAAATGTGAAGAGAGGACGAACAATAGCAATGCAAATTTGTACAAAGAGTTGTTTTAATGCTCCTACACATAACTTGTTCCGACTTTTCGAGTTCTTTGAAAATTAATAAATAAAGTATATATTTTATCATAATATCCATATTTATTGGTATATAGTCTCAATAGCCTTATAAAATGATTTAAAAATGAATAATTAATGTGAGAGGTAAAATAAGAAGAAGATTTTTTTTCCGTGATTTTTTTCCTTGATATGTTAACATCGACAAGTAAAAGTAAAGGGAGGGAGTGACATTGATCCCCGTTTTTCTTCATTGTCAATACTTTGCTTATTTACTCTCCTTTGTAGTCTCCCGTTATTATTTCTTCACATTTATAAAATGTATTACTATATTTTCATTTCAAAATTAAAATTTGGTGATTAATGATATAACATATATCTTTCTAATTTTGATTTCTTTGTAACAATTAATATTAATTTAATAAAAATATTTTAATCCAATATATACAACAGAATGGTTCTTATGTTTGGATCTGAACGATTCAAATCAGGTATACATATAAAATATTGAAGAATTTAAAAAGAAAAATTTAGAACCAAAATATTTATTTTCCCTCATATTCTTACTAATTTTCTTTTACATCAATGAACAACTCTCATTGTTATGATAATGATAAAAGGTCCGACTCTTTCCATCTCCAAAGACTTTTAATTACAACTAAAGTGATAGTACATAAAATACATTTTTATATATAATAACAATTAGAATGTTTTTTAAGATATTTCCAAAATACAAACCTTAAAAATGGCTAATTAAAGCGAATAAACTTTTTTGA
>NW_026723291.1:0-6680 GCF_029784015.1 Lycium ferocissimum | reverse complement strand
CGATATACAAAATATACAACTTTCCACCAAAGTCACAATTCATCCGAAACTTCTAATCTTTAACATACTTATTCATAACATGTTTCCATATCCCAAATTCATCAACAATCATCATGATTTGCACCTTGACAACTCCATTTCTATAATGTCATAAAATCACACTAAACGACATAAACTTCTACTTTCCATTTCAATGCAACTTACATCATTGTGTCTTTATTTACATTGCAAGCATCACAACAACACAACAAACATGTTAAACCAAATTAATTCATTCTCATTCCAACTTCAAATACCACACGGCCAACATTCAATTTTTTTTTCCATCTTCCATCAAATTCATTCACTTTCATTTCCAATATACATTCCATCCTACATACAACTAGAAGGCAACATACAATTCAACTCATCACACCTATGCATTACTACACACACACGGCCACACATACATATGCACACCCACTTTGCAAACTTCCATGTTTTCATGAATTCTACTCATTCCCATATACTACAACACATACAAACCTTCATAACATAATAACTTGGGATAAATTCTTACCTTTTTCTCCAATCTTCTTCACTCAAACATGTTGCCATATTGAAGGAATAAGTGCTCTTTCTTTCCAAACAATTGCACCATGTTGTAGAGGACCCTTAATTTGGTGGAAATACCACAAGACAAAAATTTTTGGATCAAAATTTTTGAAGGTGAATTTCCAAGGGTTAGGGCCGAATGCCCCTTCATTTTTACTCTTCTTGTGCTTTGTTCTTTCTATTCTATGTTTCTTGAAACTTCAAAGGGATAAAGACCACTTATATATTATACTTATATAAATTATAGCACATGGGAAAATCAATTAAAATGAGGGGTTGGGCCATGGTGCTTGGCCGGCCACCCTCCTCATATTGGGCCTCATTTTTATTTCTTATTTTGTGAGCCCAATTGGCTACAACTTTTATTTATAATTCCCGAAACTAATTTTTCAAAATTCCAATTTTTCCCTTGGCCTTCCCCCGTGTTTCCACATCAATATTTTTCATGAACGACACACACATATAGTAATTCAAATCACATATGACCTTATTCCTTACCAATCAAAATTATTTCGAATTTTTCCCGAATACACGAAAATACGGGATATAACAGGGGCATTTAGGAATTGTTGACTTTCCTTCACGATTTCTAAGATCGTGCGATAGAGCCAAGTTATAAGAAATAAGATTCTGTATATTAACCTTTGATTTCGGCAGGGAAACAATGTCGATCGAAGAAAGTGACTGACGATATGGAAGGTTACAAGGCACGCAGGTAAGCGAAGGTATGAAAGACATATGCCAAGTAGGGTATTGATATATGATTGAAATGCAAAGTTGAAAATTGAAAAGGAAAGTAAGCAAGAAAATGCAACACGTGTAGTCGTGACGAGCATATGAGGTAAATCTAGTGTTTTTCGGACTTTTATGAATGCGAGAATACTGTATGGCTATGATACGATGCGATATGATATGATGTATGTATATGGTGATATTACTGTGAGGCACTGTTGGTATTTCCTGCGTGCAGGTTTTGGAATAGTAAGAAATACAGAGGAAACTCTGCCGAATTTTTTTTTGTTGGAAATAATACGAGAATGGGATACAAGTTGGAATGTATTTTGAAAAAGTCGGGTTAATAGTAGCGATGAAAGTTGACTAAGATGTAAAGTACGGCTGCCCTCCAGGAATAAGTTAGCTGTGGATTGAGCAGTGACATAGGAAATAAGACGTCGGTGGAAATATGGTAGTAAGAAATTTGGAAGGACTTGTGCTACTAGACGATGATTTCGAAAGGATCGACAGGTTTGGATAAAGTGACATGACTAAGACAAGGGTATGAAGGAAAAAGAATTGTGACGAATAGGAATGTATCGATCAGATAGCTGGTAAAAGATGCTGTGGGGACGTTTTGAAATCTGGTAAGGCTCCGACGTACTCTAGGATATGTAATGAAGGTTGTGCGGTGAGGTGGACGCGATCATACCGGCATTAACGCACCCGATTTCATTAAAGTCTCAAGGTTAAGCGTGCTGAAGTGAGAGAAATTTCAGGATGGACCCCGGGGAAGTTTTTTCGAAAATCCTACAAATTCGGTAAGGAGTGAATAAGAGATTGGAGTAGTCTAAGAGAGGTTAGAGTATGTGGAGCGGCCTTAAACCTTAAAAGGACACATAGGACGGTGTGAATCGGTCGGTGAAGAGAAGGAGCTAATGGAAAGAAAGGAATAAAAAGGAAGCGAGACAACAGTGTAGTAATAGGTTATAACGTATAACTGAGAGTACGAGTACCATAAGTGACGGGACAGTAAAAGGCCAAGTTGTAGAAAGACGAGGAACAAGGCAGAATGAATGCTAGAAAATGACTGGGATGATACGGATAAAATGTGAACGAATAGAATACGTTTTGGAAATGAGAAAAAGGACTATGTACGAGTAGTGTGTTCTGAACGACACAAAGACAGCATAAGATCTCTTGTGTGTAGAAAAAGAAACAGGCATGAACGGTTAACAGATGAGCACACCCCTAAAGGGGGGAAGCGGGTGAGAGAAATGCAAGGACGAGATAGAAACGAAATATGTTTGATGTGGATGCTTGGACTACAAATGAACCCCCCCCCCCCCCTTCGTGGAAATAAGTTAGTGAGATCGAAAAACCAACAATAGGGGTATACGAGACGATGGTGTTTGAGGCGATGGAGAAGTTTTGCAGGTTTTGAATGACACGACACCGAAGTGACCGTGCAGGGAGAAAAAGAGTATGACAAGAGAATGATATTGGGTAGCTTAAGAGATAGTATGAAGGATGACAATAGCTGTAAAAGGGAGCTCCCCCGAGGTGCTTATGAGACTCCATACGACTATTTGAACATTCGAGGACGAATGTTCTAAAGGGGGGAAGGATGTTATACCTCGCGTTTTGTACGTTTGAATATTTCGAGTTAATGGCGGGAAGTTAAGGACGAGGTTACATTTTCTGGTTTTGTTTGAATGCGCAAGTCGCTTGTAATATTATTGGCATGGAGTGTTAAGGGCAAATTTGGAATTTGGAAATATTGAGAAAGGCTAAGGGCAAAAAGAGAAATTTGCAAAATGGGCCGTGGAAATAATGCGGAAGGCTAGGGGCAAAATGGTAATATTGAGAAAAGTCGAGGGGCAAAACGGGAATTTCACACAAGTTTCTTGAATGTTCCAAAACGGTCATGTTGACCATGTGAGGAAAATAAAAGGAGAAAGAAAAAAAAAAGATGACAAATAAGTTATCTTTGCTAGGAAATTAAAAGAAAATTCTAGAGAGAGGGGCATGTGCCCCTCACATGACTTGGTAATATATACATATATATATATACATATATATATATAGGAGAGAAGAGGATTAAATCATCTATTAAAAGAAGAGGAGGAAAGGAGAGGAAACAAAACAAAAACAAAAACAAAAAAAAGAGGAGTTCGGCCATGGTGGCCGAACTTGGGACATGGGAAGATCATGGTTCAAAAATTATTCTCTTCTTGCATTTCAAGTAATTGGAAGGCCCTCTACAAAATGGAAGAGTTGTTGGAACAAAAAGGTTATTCATTTGCACAAAATCATAACCCTAAGTCAAGAGGGAAGTTGAATGAAAAAGGTAAGAACCAACCTTCCTTTATGTGTTATGGATACTTGGTGCATGTTGTTGTAAGGTGAAATGGATGAAAAACATGAAACCATGCATATTGTAGTTGTGGCCGTGAGCTTGCATGGTTAGCCGTGTGTGTTATGTTGTATGGAAAGAAAATAGATTAATTTTATGTTATGTGTTGGTTGTTGTTGTAATGTGTAGAGAATGAAGGAAACTCATGGAATGTTGTATGTTGTGTTGTGGCCGAATATGGGCTGAATTGGTATAGGTATGTTGAACTCATTTTATATGGTATTTTGGTTGTTGATTGTTGTAGATTATGTGATGAAAATGAAGGTTTGATGACTCAAATGGAAGTCGGAAATGTTGTGGACTGTTTTGGAGAGCAATATGATTTTAATATAGATTCTTGTGTGCATGAGAATAATGATCGTTAGCATGCGGATTGTTGATATAGTTTATGAGTCTAAAAGAAATAAATGTATTGTTGGAGTTCTTATGGCATTCGGAAGATTCGGGTTGGAATATCTTGAACAAGTTGTGAATTGATTATTGATGTGGTTAGAATAATTGTTGGAATTGTTGTTGATAGTTTGGCCGGGTTAAATTCCCGGATTGTTGTTGATTAACATTGGCCGAGTTGGAATCTCGGGGATGGCGCATTTACAGGGGAAATGCTGCGAAAATTTCTATAGACAAATGTGAAGTCAAGGTTGAACTTCTAAATGCTCTAATTGACGTTTGGTAAATGTGACCAAATTGTAGATTTTGGCGAATTTGGAACCAATTTGGAGTAGCATAAGAGAGCGGAAAAAGGTATGTAAGGTTTCCCTCTTTCTTTCTTGGCATGTCCTAGGCATAATAGGTTTGGACACGCGCCTCGGGGACAATTCCTTCCCTAGAAATCCGAGATTGAAATTAACCCTTTTTTCATTCAATAGAATTGAATTAATATGTTGCATAAAATGTTGGAAAGTTATCTAAACATCTAGAACTCGCACAAATATGACCCGACTATCTTAAAACTCTCATAAGTGACGTCTTGAAATGTAACATATGTAAGTTGTGTACGCCACCTCATTTGTCTCGAGGTGGGCCCACTGTTCCCGAATTTTCTTTATTGCTCCGTTTATCAAACGATAAGTGTTGTAACTATGCTAATGAGAATGTTCCTATGATGACAATGATAACGACGATGTAAGGAAGAGAATATGTCTATGATAAGTGTAACAAGAATGATTCCACGACTAAGAGCCTTAGGTCAAGAATCCAGTGCGAATATGAATGTGTTAAACTAGTTCTTGGTCTTTAATTTTATTCCTTGGTTATGATACTATTTTCTAAGCATTTCAAGCATATGAACTAATGTTTATGATGTCCATGGTTTCGTTTTATTTTTTTTTTCAATATTATTTTCCGTTGATAGTCCCGCCTTATAATTATCGTTCCTTCAAGGTGAGATATATGTATATGAGATACGTATATGTACATGGGCTGGGGGGAAGGGATACATGTATATGTGGGGAATGGGAAGGGAAACATGTTTCATTGCCACCTGGTCAGCTGGCGTTATCATCCCGGACGCGGGATGCCCGGACGCGGGATAAATGGGCGAGCCGACGTATTTCGGCGCTATGTGGGCGAGCCGACGTTGTTCGGTGCTATGACATGACACGATATGCTATGACATGACACGATATGCGCTATGACATGACACGATATGCTATGATATGATATGATATGGTACGATATGATATGATATGATACGATATGATATGTTATGACGAGACACGACATGATATGAGTTCTATTTTCTATGTCTACGAAAAGGAAATGTTTTTTTTCAAAAAGGGAAAGATAAGCATGCATGGCATCCGCCCTCAGAGGCACTCATATGTACAGGTTACAGCTTTACAGGTGACATGTTCCATATGTACAGCTTACTCTCTTACACATGATGTGTCTCAAATGTACAGGATACTCTCTCTCTCTTACATGATATGCTCTATATCCCCATACTGTTGTTGCACATGATTACGTTTCTTTCTATGTTACCATCCATGCCTTACATACTTAGTACATTGCTCGTACTGACGCCCCTTTTTTGTGGGCGGCGCGTTTCATGCCGCGCGAGTGCACCGATGAGTAAAGCCATTACGGAAGACGTTCCGGCGGATTGGCGAGCTCCATTTCATTCGGAGTGTTGCCGAGTCGAGAGCACTATGATATGGTTCCATGTTCTATGCTAGAGACTTTGCGAGAAAGTGTCATATGTATAGTACGTTGGTACGTAGCGGCTCCATAAGCCGATGTGTTGTTATAGGTTGTATTACGATTTCGCGTGATTATAGATGCCGTTGAGCATACGAGAAAAGCGGAAAGCATATTTGTTTCTTGAAGAAGTTACGTTATGTATTCATGCTATGATTAAGGGCCCAATATGAATATGAGTGTTACGATAGTCAGAGGGTTCGCTCGGCTCCGAATACGGGGACGGGTGCCCATCACACCCTAGTAAGATCGGGGTGTGACAGGTATGTTCTGAGTAAGTTGGAAGCTTGTGTTGGGTACCCCGTAAGGGTAAAAAGGCATGAAGCATAAGGGTATATTGTGTGCACACGACTCCCGCCTCGAAATTAACGGGATCTTTAGCGACAAGACGGTAGGCTTAGGAGAACGAGATGATGCAATATAATTTTATCAAGAGGAGCGGATGGTAGGGTTAAGGTAAAAATATTATTCAAGAGAATTTTGGACACTTATTGTTGGAATATAAATGCCACTAAGCGAGAATTTGGAATGACTACGAGTATTAAATGATTATTGGGTCGAAGTACGAGACCCTTTTAGTCCCGGCGAGAGATGTGTTATGAGGGCGTTACGAAATACGTCAGAGACTTCAACTTACCCCAAATTATGTGTTGAAGGTCATGTGGCGAGGTTGAAGCGATCATACTAACGTTAGACCATCGAATTTCATCGGGGGTCCCAAAATTAAACGTCTTTGGGTAGAACAATTTTTTTGGAT
>NW_026723290.1:0-6886 GCF_029784015.1 Lycium ferocissimum | reverse complement strand
CGAATATAGATCTTACCCAGCTTCTCATAAGTATAAGTCGTCTGAACAGGAATGAAATGAGCTGACTTAGTCAAAAGATCCACAATCACCCAAACGAGGTCAAACTTACCCAAAGATCGTGGCAACCCTACCATAAAGTCCATGGAAATCCTTTCCCATTTCCATTCAGGAATGTCCATCTTCTGAGAAATCCCACCAGGCTTTTGATGCTCATACTTCACTTGTTGACAATTCAAACACTTTGACACATACTAAAAAATATCTTTTTTCATGCTACACTACCTATAATGTTGCTTGAGATTTTGATACATCTTCATTGCACCAGGGTGAATAGAATACCTCGAGCCGTAGGCCTCCTCCATAATCAAAGTAGTCAAATCACCAGTCTGAGGCACACATACTCGTCCTTTGATCCTCAAAATCCCTTCTTCATGAAGCTTTGCCTCGTGAGCCTTCCCCTTCAACACTT
This sequence comes from Lycium ferocissimum, assembly GCF_029784015.1. Taxonomy (NCBI): domain Eukaryota; kingdom Viridiplantae; phylum Streptophyta; class Magnoliopsida; order Solanales; family Solanaceae; genus Lycium; species Lycium ferocissimum. The sequence goes on along the minus strand of NW_026723290.1, from coordinate 6,417 downwards.
TATCACTAATTTTACACAGCTTTGGATCTTTAAACTGCTGAACTCGAATCTGCTCCAACAAAGAGGAACGCACCTCCACCCAAGCATGAACCTTTCCAGGTTCAGAATTATCAAGGCTAACCAAGGAATTTGCTAAACTCTAAACCTCTCTAGCTAAAGGTCTCCCCCCAACCTGGAGACAAGCAAGACTACCCATACTCACTAATTTCCGACTCAAGGCATGTGCGACCATATTGGCCTTGCCCAGATAATAAAGGATATACATATCATAGTCCTTGAGTAACTCTAGCCATCTTCGCTGCCTCATGTTCAAATCCTTTTGGTTGAATACATGCTGAAGACTCTTATGATCGGTGAAAACCTTGCAATGCACACCATAGTGATAGTGCCTCCAAATCTTCAAAGCAAACACCACCGCCGCTAGCTCCAAGTCATGAACGGGGTAGTTCTTCTCGTGCACCTTCAATTGCCTAGAAGCATAGGCTATAACCTTCTCTATCTGCATAAGGACACAACCAAGACGCATCCTTGAAGCATCACAATACACGGTAAAACCCTCTCCCTCTGCGGGAAGAGTCAAAATAGGAGCTGAGGTTAACAAGGCTTCGAGCTTTCGGAAACTCGCCTCACACTTATCTAACCACTAAAAAGGAAAAGCCTTTTGGGTCAATCTGCTATGGGGAGATGCTATAGCATAAAATCCCTCAATGAATCATCGATAGTAACTCGCCAAACCAACAAAGCTCCGAATCTCTAAAACTGTAGTAGGCCTGCCTCAATCATGAACTGCCTCAATCTTCTATGGGTCAGCCATGATACCATCCTTGGACACCATATGCCCCAAAAACGCCACGGAACTAAGCCACAAATCACTCTTGGAGAACTTAGCATAAAGCCTCTTCTCCCTCAAAGTCTCAAGAATAATCCTCAAATGCCTCACATACTCCTCCCTACTCATAGAGTAGATCAAAACATTATCGATGAATACAATCACAAAGGAGTGCAAAAACGATCGAAAGACATCATTCATCAACTGCATAAACGCTGCAGAGGCATTAGTCAACCCAAAAGACATGACCAAAAAATCATAATGACCATAGCGAGTACGAAACACTATCTTGGGAATATTCTCTGTCTAGATCTTGAGCTGATGATATCCGGATCTCAAGTCAATCTTGGAAAAGACTGACGCTCCCTTAAGCTGGTCAAACAGGTCATTCAATCCTGGGAATGGGCTACTGGTTCTTGATGGTGACCTTGTTTAACTGCCTATAATCAATACACGGCCTCATGGATTCATCCTTCTTCTTCACAAACAATACCAGTGCACCCCACGGGGACACACTAGGATGAATAAATCCTTTGCTCAATAAATCTTGCAACTGTTCTTTCAATTCCTTCAACTCTGCAGCAACCATCCGATAAGGGGAATAGAAATGGTCCTGGTGCCCGGCTCAACCTTAATACGGAAATCAATAGCCGGTTCGCAGAAATACCGGGGAAGATCGGTGAGGGAACACCTCAAGAAACTCTCTCACAACCAGTATCGACTCAACGAGAGGAGTCTCGGCAATGGTATCACGAATATAAGCAAGATAAGCTAGACACCCTTTCTCAACCATCTGACGCACCTTAAGAAAAGATACTGTCACGCCCCAATTTCCGAGGGACGTGATAGGCACTCGACCTCGATTTAAGGCCGAGCGAACCCGCAGACCTTTATCGCACACAAATTTTTTTTTCTAATCATGCCGTAACATAATACATACTAAATCAAATAAAATCGTAATCGACAAAATTTATACATAACAACGTACAAGACGTGGGCTGATGAAGCCGCCACACAGCCCGACATTCTATACCCACACCGCCGTGTCGCAAAGTCTCTAGTACCATCCGAGAAACATAACGTACATACTCGACTCAAAGGTGCTCCGAGAAGAAATTGGAGCTCACCAATCATGCTGGGACATCTTCTACTCATCTGTGGGTACCTGCGCGGCATGAAACGCAGCCCTCGAAGAACAGGGGGTTTGTACGGAAAATGTACTGAGTATGTAAAGCCAGAAAAACTATAAACAAAACATAATCAAAACTAAAGTACAGAAATAGGACCGAAAACGGAACCGTAATTAGACTCGACAATACGTAACGAAGACGGGACCTTAGTCGTAAACATAACTGCAGAGGTATATCGGACAGAGACGTAGACAGAGTCGGAGGTGCAGAAGGCATCTGCGGACGGAATCAGAATCGGACGTACAGAAACACATCAACGGACTCAGACGTGCCAGACAAACCCGTAGTCGGGGGCAGACATACGGAGTACATCAGACAGATTCGTGAACAGAGCAGATGTGCAAAGGTACACGGACAGAACCAGAATCAGAATCGGGGGTGCAGAGCGGACATAATGTCAGAGCGTATCGGATGCGTGCGAGAACATACGAGAATGCCGGAGACATATCATCGTGCTGGCACGGACCATACGGACGTACGAGAATGCGTCACCGTCGGGTTCATATGCGAACGAGAACATACGATACCGAAATAGATCATACCCATATGCAGATAACGCATCCCGCCCTGCTTCGAGGGACGCGTGTAATCGAATCATTTATCGGATATGCATATAATCGAACGCCGTAGCGTACATATATCGAACCGGCCCTCCAATGAGGGGCGCGTAACGAACCCCGGCCTAGTGCGGGACGCGGTGAACAGACGCATCAAATGCCATCCGGCCACCACCCCATAACATCACATCATAATATAATATCATAAAACGAGCCCGGCCCGCCGCTATGAGGGACGCGGTGGACAATGTAGAGAGGTGCACGATAACGAACCTGGCCCGGACGCGGTGGCGGACATAACAGGCGGTGCGGCGTAATGCGCACGATAACATATCGAGAACCTGGCCGGGATGCGGTGAAAGATACATTGAGCCTTGCGAGCGAGGAAGTAGTGCGAGAAACATATGTATATAAATCAAGACTCGACAAACGAATATTCTTACCGATGTTCGAGGCTCGAGAGCAAATTTCGCATCAATCCTTACCGGACGTTGCAATTATCGTGTCGAACGCCGGGACGTATCGGACTGTGTGGTCAAAGCATATCATATCAAACAGACTTTCCAACGCAAAAATCCGAGATCAATTACAGAAGTAAGGAACGTTTAATCATACAGAACTTTCGGGGGACCAGAAGCGATAAACACACCAGATACCATACAGACGCACATAAGGGAGGGGTCGGAAATCGTGGGCCCACTTCGAATCAAAATCGAGATAACGTACCGAAGTTAGGAGTGTTCGTACTTACGAACTCTTTTAGTTACGTAACCTCCTTGTACTTACTCATTTATCAAACATACACGACCTTAATGATACTAACATGCTTATATATGACATAAATCAGAATCATAAACAGACTCAGAAATCAGGAGCGGAAATTACCCCAAGTACACATTATATCACAACTTATTAGCTCTAAGACATGCCATAAAAGAAAAGTAAGCCTCACATACCTGCGCCGCCTTGCTAGCTACACTTGTTCATCCCAACTTGCTTATCTACATTCAAAAGGATCCATATGATCATTAGATTCACCGACTTGTGTTTGCCTTAATTCTTCATACAAGTTCACTTATAGGCTACCGAAATTTCGGCAGCATTTCCTCTGTAAATACGGCATCCCCGAGATTCTCACTCGGCTAATTTTAATCAACAACAATCCGGGAATTCAACCCGGCCAAACTATCATCAATAATGCCAATATTCAACCCAAAACACATTCTAACATTCTCAATCTTTTTCTTACAATTCCATAACATACTACTTACATTCAATTCAATTCCAATGCTCATATATTCATTACTAATCCGCAACCATTTACACATGATTTAGGAACAGTCCAAGCAATCCACAAAATGTTCAACAATTTATCCACTACGCCATGGAACCCGAAACTACCAACTTCCATAGAAACAACAATAATACATTTCCTCCCTCTAAATTTATCAATGCCACCAATAATTCATATTTTACCAACATTGTTTTCCACAATTTCAAGGAGGCATATTATAGTCACATTAGCTTCCAACGGCTCATACGGTTACAACTTCAATTTGGATCATCAAACATTCATTTCATGCCATAGAATTCATAACAACGACCATCAAAATACTAAATAACATCGTTTCATTTCTTACATACCAAACAACCCCTACACACGGTTCACCAACAACATACATATTTTCAAAATTCTCACCCATTTCTTCATACAATAACACGTCCAAACATCCATAAAACACAATCCAACCATGCTAAATAAATTAATTCTTCCCTCCTACACAATCTAGCATACACACGGCTACACACACAACACCATAACTTCATGAACTTCATTCACTTACACACTCCACAACATCCACAAAACATGCAAAACACATATAAAATAAGGTGGAACCATACCTTTTCCTTCCACTTCTTCACACGGCTAGCATTGTCTCTTGCAAAACAATTAGTTTTCTTCTTCCAACAATCACTCCACGTCGAAGAGGACCTCCTAATTAGTATGAAAACATGAAGAAAACACTCTTTCTTGATCACCTCTTTGGGGCTGGTTCGCCGTACCCCCTCAAACCGTACTCTTCTTTTTTTTTTTTCTCTTCTCTCTTTCTTTCTCTCTTTCTTTCTTAATTAAAAGATGACTACCATCCATCTATATATATATATATCAAACATGTGAGGGGCACATGCCCCTCTCTAGAATTTTCCTTTCTTTTATCTTATTTTATTTTCTAGAATTTTCTCTAGAATTCTTATTCTTTTTAAGGATGACTTATTTTGGTCATCCTTTTTCCTCACATGGCCAACATGGCCCCTTTTGAACTTTCTTGAACTTTCGTGAAATGACCATTTTGTCCCTCGCCTTTTCACAAAATTACCATAATGCCATTTTGCAAATTTCCCTTTGTCCTTAGTCTTTATCAATATTTCCACTCTAATAATATTTTTCAACGACTTACGCATTACAACGAAACCGAAAAAAATGACCTTGCCCTAAACTTTCCGCCATTGACTAGGAATATCCAAAGGCTCAAAATGCAAGGTGTAACAGATACTATCCGTTTAGGCCCCTTCCACTCTAACCTAGGAATCCCAGGCATGGCTAAAGTAACCGTCTTGGCATGACAATCAAAGATAGCATGGTACGGGGACAACCAACTGATGCCCAAAATCACATCAAAATCGATCATACCTAGAATTATCAAATCGACCCAAGTCTCATAACCCATCATATTGACTACACAGGATCAGTACACCTGATCCACCACTACAGACTCCCCCACTAGAGTAGAAACATAAATAGAAACATCAAGAGACTCACACATCATATCTAGACCTGATGCAAAGTAAGTAGACACACATGAATAAGTAGAAACCGAATCAAATAAGGTAATAGCTGACCTGTGACAAGCGAAAATAGTACCTGTAATCACAACATCTGAGGCCTCTGGTCCCCCTGGAAATGCATAACACTGGGCTCCACTACCACCATACTGTGAACCCCCATGACCACCTCAACAGTCTGCCTGACTGCCACCTTTACCCGAATGAGAACTCTCTCTATCACTCTGGGAACCACTTCTCAATGGCTGACTAGCTGGCCTCAGAGTAGAAACCTGAGAACTGGGATACCAACCACCCTGTCAGGCTCTGGGAAATCTCTGGCATAGTGCCCAACCTGACTATACTTATAACACCCACCATGGGCTGCTGACGGATGAGGGGAACTGGGGTGACTACGACGACCACCTGGTTGATAGTGCAATGACTGAGAGCTCTGTCCCGAACTGTATTGTTACAACCCAACCCCGTAGGCCGTGACTAGTGCCCGAGCTGGACACTCGTATACACCTGCTAACTATAATCAGCTCATAATCAGCATAATAGGGAACTTATATGTAAAAGGGCAAGACGTCATCTCAAAACTGTCGCATATATAGATATATCATAGCAACCTGTCTCCTGAGGAGTTACAACTTCCAACAAATGATATTACACATAGGCGGCAAGAAATTTGTCATAATATATGGGAACGTCCTAGCCATATACGAGCCAACAAGGTCGCCATAACACACGGCTTCCAAAATATATATATACTACGCAAGCCGACAAGGCTGCCACTACACACAACGTCCCAAAACACATATATATATACGCAAGCCGACAAGGCTGCCACTACGAATAGGAACGCCCCAAAACATAAGTCATACAGACAGAACTGAACAGTAACTATATACAACCCACACATATGTCTACAGACCTCTAAGAGTGACAACAGTAACATATGACGGGACGGAGAACTTGTGTACCTCGGCTAAGTATATATATACAACAAAAGGAT
>NW_026723289.1:0-14091 GCF_029784015.1 Lycium ferocissimum | reverse complement strand
AGGGGGGATCTTAAAAGTTGGGAAAGTATGGGAATTCTTTAATAGTGAAAAAGGGCGTGAGGATGAGTTCTCCTAGGGCGGAGTTGAAATGTCAGGGGGAATAAACTTAAGCGAAAAGGTAGAATGGTGGATGCTTGTTCTAGTGTCTATTACTTTACTTTTGTGATCCTTCATGGATCACTCACTTGAATAGGCTATACCAATTTCCCTTACCTTGAAATGTAGGTTATGCATTTGAATCCGGGATAGTAGTCACGATCTTGGGGTAAATTTCTTCTCGATAAGTTTGATTGCTATTTGACTTTTTTGTGGGTACTTGTCAAAGGAAAAGACGAGAGAAGTGTGAAAATCAAGTCATTACACATGGTTTGATCTCTTTGATGTTTCTAAGATCAATGATGGCACATATTCTTGCCTCATGATTCATGCTTCTGCAGAGTACTCTTGTAGTAATTGGATACATCATTGTCACTCTTGTTTGTTGTTACTATTCGAGTTACTAGTAACATATGCTTTAGGACATATACTAAGCTTGATGTGTTGACCATTTTTGTTTTTGACCGGAATTGATCATAAGGTTTATAACTCGTCGGAATTGATGACTTTGGGGTAAGTGGCTGGCACATTACTTCGGTATTGGCAGGCCGAGTTATTCTACTTGTTTTGTACTTAGCCTTGGAAAGAATTTGGTGTATTTAAAGGTGAATCAGGTGGAGAGCCATTGGAAAAGATCCTCACCCAAATCATTGTGGTATCGACCCGGCTTGTAAACTCCATGAAGATGGTAGGTTTTCTTGGCTCATGCTTAATTTTTTTCAAATCCATGACGGTAATCTCTATTATCTTTAGGCGAGTTTTGTAGCACTTTCTGGTTTTATATCATGATTATTCACTCATGTTGCTACTGGAAATTGTTACCGATTGGGGCAGAGCTACATGCTCATTCTTGTCCTTGTTTTGCGGGGATCGGAATTTGAGGACAAATTCTTTTCAAAGAGAATGATGTATATAGCCATGATAATCCATTTGTGCCATAATGATGTGGTTGAGGTTGATGCGTAGTCGAGGTTGATATGAATGTTGTAATTTCAAGGACAGAAATTCTTCCAAGAAGGGAGGATGATGCAATCCAAATTACCATGGTGATGACTCAAGTGTTCCAGCCGAGGGAGACCTAAATTGAAGCTCGAGAGGATGTGGATTGGAGACGAATACGCCTGTAAAAGAACAAGTCTAGCAGACCCAAATTAGGACTTCCTAGAAGCTCTAGTGTGAACATGAGGAGGGCTGGTCTAATGTGAACGAAGGAAGCTTCCTTTTTGTGTTTTCTAGGCTTATTAAAGCTATTTTGACTTTCATAATGTATAGTGGCTTTCTAGGCTTCTAGGAGTATGCATTTTGTGGTCTTCATGCACAGAAGACTACTTTTATTATTTCTTTTTGACTAGTATATTTTAAGAACCTTATTTAAAGGTGCTTGTCAATCATTTGAGGGGAACCTATCTTTGATTATTGAATATTGTGAAACCCTTTAGTCTTGAATGACTAGTGTTAATTTGGTGGAGTCGGAATTAGACAACCCGTTTGATCTAACGAGTTTGCAAAGAGATGGCTATTCTCTTGAGGATTGTTCGAATAGGATAGGTGCCTTTTGATCCTTTTGGGAGGTAACTAGGACTAGTTCTTCTAGTTATTGTCCAATTGTTATTCAAATTGTGTCTTCTTTCTATCTTGTCTTTATTTTCTTGCATCACCAAGTAGTGTTTTTTCTCTTTTGCAGGATTTTGATGATATCTTTCCTGAAGATATTCCTAAAGGTCTTCCACCTTTGCGTGGAATTGAGCACCAAATTGACTTTGTGCACAGTGCACGGATTCCAAATAATTTTGCTTATAGGAGTAATCACGAAGAGACAGAGGTTACTGAGCGAGGTTGAGGAGTTGCTTAAAGGGTTTGTGCGAGAGAGCACGAGTCCTTGCTCGGTTCTACATTCTGTGTGCCCAAAAAGATGGATCTGGAGGGATGTGCCAAAATAAGATTACGGATCTCCTATTCCTCATCCAGGAGGAGATTGATGAATCATGTTTTTAAGGATTTTCATGGAAAGTTTGTGGTGGTTTATTTTGATGATATCTTGATCTTTTCCAAAACTCTAGATGAGTATGTAGGACACCTAAAACAAGTTTTTGAAGTTCTTAGAAAACAACAATTGTTTGCTAATCTCAAAAGTGTGCCTTTTGTGTGGATCGTGTGGTATTCTTGGGTTTGTGGTCGATTCTAAGGGAGTTGAGGTTGATGAAGATAAAATCAAGGCAATCAAAGAGTGGCCTAAACCCAAGAGTGTAACTGAGGTTAGAAGTTTTCATGGACTTGCTAGTTTCTATAGAAGATTCGTTAGAGACTTTAACACCATTGCTGCTCCTCTAACTGAAGTTATCAAGAAAGATAAGGTTTTTACATGGGGGGAAAGACCAAGATGATGCTTTTAACTTGTTGAAAGAAAAATTATGTTCTGCTCTCCTCTTTTGCAATTACCTAATTTTTCTAAGTCTTTTGAGGTTGAATGTGATGCTTGGAAAAGGAATAGGTCTTGTTTTGATGCGGAGTCCAAGCTATTGCGTACTTTAGTGAAAAGTTGAGTGGAGCTACATTGAACTACTCAACTTATGACAAAGAGCTATATGTTTTGGTAAAGGCTTTAGCTACAAGGCAACATTATTTGTGGCCTAGAGAGTTTGTGGTTAAGACTGATCATGAATCCTTAAGATATTTGAAGAGTCAAGGTAAGCTTAATCGTAGGCATGCAAAATGGGTTGAATTTATTGAAACTTTCCCATATGTGATTGCTTACAAGCAAGGAAAGGAGAATGTAGTTGCTGATGCCTTTGTCAGAAGGTATGTCTTGGTCTCTCTCTTACTTCTAGTGATGGGTTTTGATCAAATCAAGGGCCTTTATGCTAATGATTCTGATTTTGGCAAGGTTTTTGCGAGAATGTAAGTTGGGTCCTTATGACGAGGTTTAATCTTCAAGATGGATTTCTTTTTAAGGAGAATAAATTGTGTATCCCTAATTGCTCTTTGCGTGAATTATTTGTTAGGGAAGCACATTGTGGTGGACTCATGGGACACTTCGGAGTGCCCAAAACTTTGGATATACTTGCTGAACATTTCTTTTGGCCAGGCATGCGAAAGGATGTTGAGAAAGTGTGCTCTCAATGTCTTGAATGTAAACAAGCCAAATCGAAAGTGTTACCACATGGTCTTTATACTCCTTTACCTGTTCCTACTTCGGGCTTGATATTTCCATGGATTTTGTGTTAGGTTTGCCTAGAACTAAGCATGGTAAGGACAGTATATTTGTAGTGGTAGATAGATTTTCAAAAATGACTCGCTTTATTCCATGTTTGAAGACTAATGATGCATCACATGTGGCTGATTTGTTTGTAAAAGAAGTGGTTAAATTACATGGTATACCTAAAACTATTATTAGTGATAGGGATGCTATGTTTTTAAGTCACTTTTGGAGAGTTCTTTGGGGAAAGTTGGGAACTAAACTACTATTTTCTACGTCTTGTCACCCGCAAACTGACGGGCAAACAGAAGTAGTTAATAGGACTTTAGGGAATATGTTGAGGGCTGTTCTAAAAGGAAAATTAACATTTTGGGAAGAACATTTGGCCATGGTAGAGTTTTCCTATAATAGAGTCCATTCTTCTACAGGTAAGTCTCCTTTTGAAGTTGTTTATGGCTTTAATCCCCTCACCCCCCTTGATTTGCTGCCTTTGCCTACTGATAATATTGTTAATCTTGATGGTAGGAAGAAGGCTGAAATGATGAAGAAGATTCATGAACAAACAAAGCTTGTAATTGAGCGGAAGAATGAGCGGATCGCCTTAAGGAGAAATAAGGGGCGAAAATCATATTTTTAAGCCCGGGGATCAAGTATGGGTGCATTTCAGGAAGGAAAGGTTTCCTGCCAAAAGAAGATCCAAACTAGACCCAAGAGGAGATGGTCCATTTGAAGTCCTTGAAAGGATTGGAGACAATGCTTACAAACTTGATCTTCCTAGTGAGTATCAAGTTAGTGCTACTTTCAATGTTTCTGATCTTTCCTTATTTGATGCAGGTTAAATTCGAGGACGAATTCATCTCAAGAAGAGGGAATGATAGCATCCATGGTAGCTCGAATTATTGAAGGACGTGGATGAAGATTTGGAAGTTCAAGAAGACCATGACAAGATCTCAAACGAGGAAATTGCAAAGACAAGCTTAATGGGCTACAATCAACAATTCAAAAGTGTCTTGTGATGGAAGAAGAGCTCCAGCCCAATTCAGATTTTTTTCCTCAAGTCTTACACTTATTTGGAGGCCCAAATTAAAGTCCAAAGTGATATGGAATGAGGCCCAAATCAGCCCCAAAAGAAGAAGTTTCCGCAGCCATAATTAGCCCAAATATTAGTTTCTAGAATAAATATTTAATTGTTGTTTTAATCTATGTTAACTTGCATTGGTCCAAGTGTGGGTAGTCTTCTAGGTTGTTTTAATCTATATTGACTGCATTGGTCCAAGTGTGGGAAGTCTTCTATGCTTCTAGGGAAGATAGTTCCCATTTATTTCTATTTTGACTAGCTCCTTCTTTACAACTATATAAAGGGGTGATTGTCATTCATTGTAAATCGATTTTGAAGAATATATTATATTGAGAGTTCTTTTGAACCTTTGTGGCATTACTTTAGGATTTATCTTTCAACCTAACTAGTTCTTAGTTCAAGGTAGTAAGATAATTTCTTCTTTGATATCTTTGATTTCTTTTTGGTATTCTTTCGAAGGCGATTAGTTCTAAATACTAATTGTTGTCTTAAGTTACTCACAAAGCGGTCAGGATCCTAATCTACTGTTTTTGATTTGCTATCTCAAGTAAAGGCGTTAGATTTCTTCCTATAAATCTATACGTTGTTACTTGGATCTTGTCAAGACGTTAGAACGTTGTTCTTGGAAATTCGTGGATTGTTCCTTCGAATTTCCCATATATTTTATTTTCTAGTTTTTATATTCTTTTCTATATTTGCTTCCGCACTTCTTATATTTTAATTATAAATTTGGAATCTCCCTAACCTCGTTGTTATCAGGAACTCTAAGTGTCGACGTCGATTATCTGCATATGACTTCTGTTGACTCTGGCTGCTAATAACCTTTTCTGAATAAGCTTCACCTTATCAATAGCTTGCCGAATCATATCTGGGCCGATTAACTTAGTGTCACCAACATCAAACCAACCAATAGGTGACCTGCATTTCCTGCCATACAAAGCCTCGTACGGAGCCATCTGGATACTAGAATGGTAGCTATTATTATAGGCAAACTCAATAAGTGGAAAATGATCGTCCCAGCTATCTCTGAAGTCAATAACACAGGCCCACAACATATCTTCCAACATACGAATAGTACGCTCGGCACATCTGTCGATGCTGAGGGTGAAATGCTGTGCTAAGACTCACCTGTGTCCCCAATCCCTTCTGGAATGATCTTCAGAAGTTAGCTGTAAACTGAGCTCCTCTGTCTGAGATAATAGATGTGGGAACCCCGTGAAGTCTTAATATTTCCTTGATATATAACCTCGCATGGTCCTCAGCTGAATATGTAGTCCTGACTGGAAGAAAATGGGCTGATTTTGTCAGCCTATCTACAATAACCCATATAGGATACTTCCGTGGAGTGCGAGGTAAGCCTATAATGAAGTCCATATTAATTGCTTCCCATTTCCAAGTCAGGATCTCCATCTCCTGTAATAATCCACCAGGCTTCTGATGCTCGATCTTAACCTGTTGGCAATTCAAGCACTGGGCTACGAATTCTGCTATGTCCTTCTTCATGCCATCCCACCAATACAAACATCTGAGGTCATGATACATTTTCGTTGATCCCGGATGAACAGAATAATGGGCATAGTGTGCCTCTCCCATAACCTGTTGCCGTAGCCCTGCAACCTCAGGTACACATAATCTGCCCCTATATCGTAACACTCGGAGTAAGTGTAATCTTGAATGGGGTCTTCTCTTTTGAAGAAAGGCCGCATCCCTACACTGTGCCAGAACGGGGTCCTCGTACTGGCGTCGCTTTACCTCTTCCATGATAGAGGATTCAAAGAACTTCTCGAACAGAAACTCCACCATCTCCAGAGTCAGCCAATCGGACACCAAGATTAGCTAGCTGATGAATCTCACGGACTATTTCCTTCCCTGGATGGTATAGAATATCAACATCATAATCCTTCAACAACTCTAGCCACCTTCTCTGCCGCAAGTTCAGCTCCTTCTGCTTAAAGATATATTGGAGACTTTTGTGATCCATGTAAATATCAACATGCACACCATATAAATAATGCCTCCATATCTTCAAAGCATGAATTACCGCTGCTAACTCCAGATCAAGAGTAGGATAATTTCTTTCATGTTTTACGAGCCGCCGGGAGGCATAGGCTATAACCCCGCCATGCCGCATCAATACACAACCTAGCCCAACACCGAAGCATCACAATAAATGACATAGCCATCCGTCCCTCGGAAGAGTTAGAGCTCGGAGCCGTAGTCAACTTATCTTTTAGCAACGGAAGCTTCGCTCACAAGCATCAGTCCATTGAAACTTAGCTGCCTTCTGAGTTAGCCTTGTTAAAGGCGCTGAAATCGAGGAAAACTTTTCTACGAACCTCCTGTAATATCCTGCTAGCCCCAAAAAATTACGTACCTCAGTAGGTGTCGTAGGTCTAGGCCAAGTCTTGATAGCCTCAATCTTCTGTGTATCTACCCGAATACCATCAGCTCCAATAATATGCCCCAAGAATGCTACTGAAGTCAACCAGAATTCACATTTAGAGAACTTAGCATATAACTTCTGGTGTTGGAGCACCCTAAGTACCGTCCTCAAATGATCTGCATGCTCCTCTTCTGATCGTGAATAGACCAGAATATCATCTATAAATACAATCACGAACATATCTTTGATTGGCTTGAACACTCAGTTCATCAGATCCATAAATACTGCTGGAGCATTGGTCGCCCAAAAGACATTACTCTAAACTCATAATGCCGTATCGGTCTGAATGCGCCTTCGGAATATCTGCCTCCTTTACCCGCACCTGGTGATAGCCTGACCGTAAGTCTATCTTCGAGAAACACTTAGCACCCTGCAACTGGTCAAACAGATCATCAATCCCGGGAAGGGGATATCTATTCTTTATTGTTACTTTGTTCAGCTGCCTATAATCAATACAATTCCGCAGCGACCCATCCTTCTTCCTCACGAACAGTACCGGTGCTGCCCAAGGTGATGCGCTGGGCCTAATGAAGCCCTTTTCTAATAAGTCTCTCAGTTGCTCCTTCAACTCCTTCAAATATGGCAGTGCCATTCGAAAGGAGGAATAGATATAGCGGCCGAGTCGAGTATCTTGCAACACATCTATAGCGAACTCTATCTCCCGCTCAGGAGGGAGACCTGGAAGTTCATCTGGGAATACATCTGAAAATTCGTTAACTACCGGAACTGACTGAAGAGTCGGTACCTCTGCTTTCAAGTCATGCACATGAACCAGATGATAAATATAACCCTTTCTAACCATCGTCCTTTCCTTGAGGTATGAAATAAACTTACCCCTCGGCGATGCCGTATTCCCAGCCACTCTATAGTTGGCTCTCCTGGGAACTGAAACCGAACTATCTTTTCTCGACAATCAACATTAGCATAACAAGAAGCTAACCAATCCATACCTATAATAACATCAAACTCAGTCATATCTAACTCTATCAAATCTGCCATGGTATGACGACTATATATATCCACCGAACAATTTCTATATACTTGCTTTGCTATAATAGAATCTCCTACCGGTGTATCTACCTCAAATGGTTCTATTAACTCAGGTTCTATTTCGATTCTACTAGCAACAAAGGGAGATATATATGATAAGGTGGAGCCTGGATCTATCAATGCATATACGTCCCGAGAGAAAATCGATAATATACCTGTAACCACACATTTGGTGACGCCTCCGATCCTCGCCCTACTAGCCAAAGCATATATGCGGTTCGAAGGACCGCCGGAACCGGAGGCTCCGCCACGGCCTCTACGATGGCCCGGTGTCCGAATACCCCCGCCCCATGTGCGCATAGCCACGTGCTGGGAAGATGAACCAAGAATCGACCCGCAGCCGAGCCGCACCACCGGACTACCCCCATACGACGCTCCTCATAATACGGCCTCGAAGGCCGCAAGAAAACAAGCACCCGCAGCGATACGGCATTCCCCGGGATCGGGCTTACCACACGGGAACACCGAGGCAAAGGTGGCCTCGACCGACTCAAACCCTCGTTCATCGAACTCGAAGCCCTAGCAGCTCGACCGGCTCCCGAATACCTTGTACTATCAAATCTCCCCCGCTCGTGAACCGTGGGGTGCACTCCATCCGGCCGAGGAGGATATCTACCATACCGTCGAGGCCGGCTCGCCTCGATACTCACCAGGATAACTAGCCGATCTAGCCCTCTTATGCTGGCCTCTGTCACAGTCTCTGTCCAGCTGGCATCCTCTGTGTCGATCCTCTACCCCCTGTGCATATGTTATACCCCGTACTTTATATGTTGGAATATTCTAAGTTGGTTGCGACAAGCTATGGACAAGACTTTTAATTTCCGATTTTGTTGATTTTTGTTTTAATGCACAAGTTGCATATTCATCTTTTCATTGGTATGGAGTGTTAAGGGTAAATTTGGAATAAGGAAAATTTGGGGTTAAAAGTGAATTATGAAAAGTTAAGCATTTCATGAGAATTTGGGGCTAGAAGTGAAATTTTGGAAACTTGATATTTCATGAAAATGGCCATATGTGGCCATGTGTGGGATGTGGGCCATAGCCCACATGTGTTAATTATATAAGTGGCAAAAGATGACTAATTAAGTCATCTTCATCATTTAGCACCTTAGAGAAAAATCAAGAAGCTTGGAGAAGCCAAGCAAAAGGGCCATTCGGCCATGAAGAAAAAAATGGAAGATCAAAATCTTCATCACAAAAAATTATTTCTCCTAGCTTTTCTACCAAGTGGAAGGTCCTTATCAACATGGGATAGTTGTTGGAACAAGAAAACCGTTCGTTGTTGGAAAACATCATCCTAACCGAGTGAAGAAATTGAATGGAAAAGGTGAGGTTTAATCTTCCTTACATGTTTTATGGATGATTTGTGCATGTTGTGATATGTAGAAATGAATGAAATACATGAAAGTATGATGTGGAAGTTGTAGCCGTGTGGTGTAGTGTGGCCGCGAGAATGAGATGTTATGTAGAAGTGAAGAACTAAATTTATTTAGTAAGTTTGGATTGTTGTGTTGTGGATTCTATGATGCTAATGAAAGTTTAATGATTCAAAGTGAAGTGATAGTTGTTTGCGGCTTGTTATGGAATTTTATATAGTTTATCGAATTTATGGAAGTAATGGATTATTAATGTAGTTCATGAATTTGGAAGGAAGAAAATGTGTTGTGTTGTTTCCTTAAACTTGGGGTGCTTCGGGTGGCATGTTGTATGTTGATTGGACTGGTTTGAATAATTTGTGGATTGTCCGAAGTGTTCTTGAAATCTTGTTTGAATGGTTTGGATTAGTACTTGGACATGTGATCGTCGATGTTGGTTTGAATATATGTAGTTGAATTGAATATAAATGAATGTTGTCGAATTGTGTAGAAAGGAGTTACTAATGTTAGAATGCGTTTCGAAGTCATTATTGGTGTTGCTAGAATGATTGTTGGTGTTGTTGTTGTTGATTTGGCCGAGTTGAATTCTCGGGGTTGGTGCATTTACAAGGGAAGTGCTGCCCAAATTTCCATAGAATTATGTGCTAGTTTGGAAATGAACTCCTAAATGCCTATAGTTGACATTGGTATTTATTGATGTTATGTAGATCTTGGGGAGTCCGAGACATAGGTTTTATTTGGATTAGCTTTGAGAGCGATCGAGGTATGTAAAGCTTACTTTTCCTTCTTTTGGCATGTCTTAGATGTGGTTAAGCTATGATACGTTACGAGCCTTGGGGGTAATTCTATTCTTAAAGTTCGAGCATGTTTACGATGCTTATTTTCTTCTTGATGTTGGCATCCTTATATGGTCAAGCTATGGTTTACATGTCTTTGTATGATTTGTTTTCAAATGTTGCATAAAAAGTTTTATTTTCAAAAGAGTTTTGTAACTACGAACGTCCGTAACTTTCACAGACAGAACCGGATGGCTTTTAATATGCTCGTAAATGATTCTATAACGTATAATGACTATGACTTTCGTAGGCGGGCCCGGATTGGGTTGACGCTCGTCTGTGGGTCCCGCGACTTTCTTCTGTATAGTGCTGATGGCTTTTGAAAGAATTCAATATGACTATCTTTCCGACCCCCGAGTATGATTATTTATTTATCGGTTGAGTCTGAAATAAGGATTTTTATGTATGTGATTTTGATACGTAACTATGGTTTCTGAAGTTCGGTTTGATATGTTCCCGAGTGATATTCGGAAGAAAATCTGATTTGACTATTGTTTTGGCTTATAAATGATGGTTCGTTTTGACTAACCTATTGAGTCCGTGAAAATGTTTTAAACTGTATTTGGTTACTCATGATTCTGTTCGTGTATTCTGTTGTTACATTTTTCGCCAAGTCCCGAGCCGATTATGTTATCGTGCGCACTATATTGTATTCCGGAGTATGATGTGTCCGGTTCGCCGAGCCCCTTTTTGGCCGGGAACCATGTATGTATTATGGTGTTATGATGTGTCCAGTACGCCGAGCCTCTTTCGGCCGGGTACTGTGTATATATGTATGATGTGTATTTCGGAATGTGATATTGACTGCTGGGTTTTTGGCCGCGGTATGCCGGGTATATGTGATATTGACCGCTGGGTTTTTGGCCGCGGTATGCCGGGTATATGTGATATTGACCGCTGGGTTTTTGGCCGCGGTATGCCGGGTATATGTGATATGGACCGCTGGGTTTTTGGCCGCGGTATGTCGAGTATATGTGATATTGACCGCTGGGTTTTTGATCGCGGTATGTCGGGTTTCGGAGATATGAAATCTTCTGGAGTAGGATGTGTTATGGCGCCATTGACGGGCGGGCGACCATATTTTCTGAGCCCTATGCATGTTTTGTCTTTTGAAAATAAATATTTGGTATTTTGGATATGCACTTACTTTCTGTACTTCTGTTTCGATTATGACTCGTGATATGATATATGTATTCTGGAATATGATCAGTTGGTATCGGAGCCGGTGGTGGGGCAAACCCAATGGTGGGGCAAACCCACATTGGTTTAGGCGAATCCTACATCGGTAATGTCAGCTCATATGATATGTTCTATTTTCCGTATGTATGAGACATAAATGTTTTTCAAAAGAAAGCTAAGCATTTGGCATTCTGATGGTTATATTTGTCTTCTGTACCGCTTATGTATGATTTGTACTTCAGATGCAAGCACTTTGGTTTTCGGGTGTTATGCTCACTTTCGTACCCCGTACTTCGGTTATGACTTCGTTTTCGGTATTTCATGCTTTACATACTCGGTACATATTTCGTATCGACCCCTTTCTTCGGGGCGCGTTTCATGCCGCGCGTACCCACGGAGTAGGGACGTTAGCGAGACATGTTCCGGCCTAGATTGACGAGCTCCATTTCCCCCGGAGTGCTGTCGAGTCAGAGTATTTATGTTGCGGTATCATGTTTTGTGCTAGAGACTTTGCGAACGATTAAAGTTGTCGTGTGTATGAGATGTCAGTTTTGTACGCGGCTATGTAAGCCGATGTATCATTATGCACTGTGTTACGAACTTCATATGTTGGCGGATTTCATACGGTACCAGTTTTATTTGATTCGATAAAGATGAAAGACATGTTTGTTTTCTGAAAAAAATTTCCATTATGTGCTTATGTCATGTTTTGCGGGCCCAGTATGATTATGAGTATTACAAAAGTCAGCGGGTTCACTCGGCCCTAGGTAAGGGTCGGGTGCCCATAACACCCTATCGGATTAAGGGTGTGACAAAGATAAGCCTGTACCCGAGCAATATCCATACCTGGCTGAGAGGCCATTGCCATACAGCTATCAATCAAGTAACGATCCAGCCCCATCACATAACGATGCACTCTGTCAGCTATATCAACTACAATAGTAGGCGCATGTCTAGCCAACGAATGAGACTATAATCTCGAATGCTCCTGCCGTTCTGCCTTAACTGCAAGAATCTATCAACTCTGGCTCGCCTCATGTTATATTCCGTATTTTGGTACATTGGGATAATCCGAGTCAGTCATGATAAGTGTTATATCCCGCATTTTGTACGCTGGGATATTCCGAGTTAGTTGCGACGAGTTAAGGGCAAGGCCATTCTCTGGTTTTGTTTTAATGCGCAAGCCGCTTATGAATGTTATTATTGGCATGGAATGATAAGGGCGAACTTGGAATTTGGAAAGTGTTATTAGTTCATGACTTCTTGGAGAAGCCAGTGGCCGGCCCCACTTATGCCTTGGCCACTTGTTGCAAGCCATGCAATAAAACATGTGTTCATCTTATGCTTTAGTGGCCAAAAACACATTTGTGGAAAAAGATGACAAGGGAGAATTCATCTTTTAAAAATTTAAGAAATTTCTAGAGAATTTGAGAAAATTGGAGAAGAAAAAGAAAATTTTTGGAGGAAAAATAGGGGCACATGACCAGCCCATGTGCCACCCTATATATATATATATATATATATATATATATATATATA
Source organism: Lycium ferocissimum (assembly GCF_029784015.1). NCBI lineage: Eukaryota > Viridiplantae > Streptophyta > Magnoliopsida > Solanales > Solanaceae > Lycium > Lycium ferocissimum. The sequence goes on along the minus strand of NW_026723289.1, from coordinate 1,298 downwards.
TATATATATATATATATATATATAAGTGGGATGAAACATAAGGCATAATTCATCATTTGTCCACCTAGAAAATTCAAGAAACATGAAGAGAGAGAAAAGAAGGAGAAAAACGGCCAAAGAGAGGGGCTGGCCGAACCAGCCCCATAGAGTTGGTCATGGAAAAATATTATCTCCTTGTCTCTCTACTAATTAGAAGGCCCTCGTCGACATGGAGTAGTTGTTGAAAGAAGAAAATTGTTCGTTGTTGCTATGGACACTCTTAGCCGTGGGAGAAGTTGAAGGAGAAGGTAAGGTTTAATTCTCATTTTCATATGTTATAGATGATTGTGTATGTTGTGGAGTGTGTAGATGAATGAAGTTCATGAAGTGGTGGTGAGTTGTGTGTAGCCGTGTGTTTGTTAGGTTGTATAGGAGTGAAGAACTAATCTATTTGGCATGGTTGGATTGTTGTATTGTGGACGTTAGAGCATGTTGTAATATGTTGAAATAGATGAAATTCATGAAGTTGTGTGTGATTGGTGTAGTGTCCGAATGGTGGCTGTTTTGTGTGGAAAAGATGAACAAATTCCATTTAGTATTTTGCTTGTCGTGGTTGTGAATTTCATGATGTAAAATGAATGTTTGATGACTCATGTTGAAGTTGTGATGTCGCGGGCTATTTTGGAAAATTAATATGACTTTAATATAGGTTCTTGTGTTGATGGAAATAATGTTGCTAATATATGGAATTGTTAATATAGCTTATGAATTCGGAAGAGAGAAATGTATTGTGATGGTTCTTATGGTATTTGAAAGTTTCGGGCAAAGTAAGATTTGGGTTGGAATGCCTTGAACATTTTGTGAATTGATTATTGATATTGTTATTATGATTGTTGGTTTGGTTGTTGTTGATTTGACCGAGTTAAATTCTCGGGGATGTTGAAGTTATAGGGGAAATGCTGCCGAAATTTCTGTAGACAAAGAGTGTTACTTTGGTATTGGATGCTTAAGTGCTTATGGCTAATGGTTGATACCTAATGACGTTATCAGATCGGGAGAAGTCGGGACGTAAGTTTGGATTAGCTTAAGAAGCGGCTAAGGTATGTTAAGGCTCGTCCCTTTCTTTCAAAGGCATGATTCTTAGATTGCGATTTCATAAATGCTTCCATAACGTTGTTGTTTTCAAAAGTTCTGTTTTCAAAAGAATTTGTTCCTAAACGAGTCCGAAACTACGAACGCCCATAAATTTCACCGATGGGCTCGGATCGCTTCAAAACCATCGTAGAAGATTTCATAACGAGTAATAATCTTTAACTTCC
>NW_026723288.1:0-6466 GCF_029784015.1 Lycium ferocissimum | reverse complement strand
GAGGATGATACGAATCCAACAAGCACGAGGCCTTTCACTCGAAGTCAAGCAAGAGAACTTGAAGAGGTGCAAGCCTTGTTTTTGAAAAAGGATGCCTTGGAAGAGATTGGAGAGAAGACTTCGCGATTTACAACATTTGGGAATTGGCATTGGAAGAGTTGGTGTTAAGAGCGTTAAATGGTTAAAAGTGCAACTACGGGGCTAAGATTGCAATTGGAGGTCATACTTGCAAATTATGGGTTAGAATGGCAATTGGAGGTCATAATTGCAAGATATGAGACTTTGGATGCAATTGAAGACCCATGTGGGTATTTTTGCAAAAGAGCCACTTAGGGCCTTTAATGTAACAGGCATTAGTATAAATACTTATTTTCATCCATTTGGAAGACTTAGCTTGGATATTGTGAGAATTTATGTTTTGAGAGATTTAGTTATTAGATAGTTTGTTTGGTTGATGACTAAGTGTAATTTCTTAGTTGTGTATTGAATTGCAAGTCCATTGAATTCATATTAGGTTGCTCATTTGTGGAATTCATTTGAGTCCTTTTTCTTGAATTCAAATTACTTAGTTCTTAGGGTTGAATCCGATTGGGAGGGATTGGGTTTGATATACCCAATTTTGCCCATAGATTTACTATCCTTTGGGTCTAGTATCTATCCTTCTATCTCTTCTTTTCCAATTGTCCAAGTTCCTTTTATTTTCCTTTTTTTTTTGTTGTTTTTGAATTCTTAGAGTTTCCTTAGGTTGAATCTTATCACTCGTTCCGGTTCTTCGTCCTGCCAATCCTCCCATCAAGGTGAGAGCTCTCTTCCCATGGCAAGCGCTACCTCACCCCTTGCTTCGCAACCATCGTCTTTTAGCTGATTGATACGTGTCAAAGATAGACGTGTCACGCCGCATAAAGAAAGCTGTCAAGCATTGAATGAAGGGAGGGAGGCTCGGGCAAGGTTGTCGGAGCACGTCCGCCGTTGTCTTTTCTGTCGAGGTTGCTTGCAAGGAGTCGACACTCTGAGATGTCAATAGAGAGAGCAGAAAAGTGAGTCGTGAGTGTTCGAGTCTGTAATCTTGTCAAAGAGGGTTTGACCTCAACTAGGCTACGGGTTCTTATTCTGGTAGACATCACCCGAAGGTCGCGTCCTAGACTGATGACACTTGCTCAATCTCTAAAGCGAATTCGGAAACTTTGGAAGAACCAATCTCGAGAGGTTGCATTGGGCGGGCGATAGGGACTCTGGATTTCTTTCTGTTGGCAAGGCATCTATCCCGTAGATGTGTCGCCGAATCACTAATGAATCTAAGGCCGCGATGGGGACTTATGTAGTGGTCGGCCTTCCTGCCAGAATGCCTTCTCGATCGAAGAGCCCCTTTTTGACTAGTAAGGACGCAGGAAGCAAAAAAACTTGCGCGAAGGACGTTTTCTTCTTTGCCCTCTCTTCTCCAAAGGCCAAGGGAGATCAACATCCCTTTCCTTCGCAGCTCTTTTGGTTTCCCAAGGATAGCGGTAGTGGGGCAAAGCCAAGAAAGAATTTCTTGTCATAAAATAGAAAGGCATGAATTACGCAAGAAGTTCTTTCGGTTAAAATGCTGTGCGACTCGGAGGACATAAGACTTCTTAGTCAAGACAAAAAGATTGCCTACGGATGCTCCCCTACCCCACCATGCTCGGCCCTTTGTCTTACCTTAAAAGAAAGAGGAGGTATGAAGCGTAAGACGAACAAGAAGTGTATGATACAACGTATAACCTTATGGAGTAGCGGCAACCCTCTTCGATTGATCAACGCGAGTGAATCCGTGCTTAGACGATTCGTAAACGCATCGATCTACGAGAGGAGCGATAGATGAGTGAGGCTTCCCCTTTCGATTCACGGAATATGATGCGGGACACGATGGGAGTTGTGTGTCTCGGTAGGAAAAAGATCACCGGAGTATAGCACAAGATCGCTTTTTTCTTGCCGCGCGGGGTCGACACATGAACAAGGTAAACCCAATGGGAACCAAAAAATGAGGGGTACCGCATTGGGCGAGAAGACGAACCAAAAAGCGAAGGCTCACCCCGGCTGAAGGAAGGGGTGAGATGGCAAAAGTAGCTTGCTTCCAAGCCGGCCGGCCGTGAGGAATCAAGAGATCTTTGCACGTGCCGACTTAGATCTCGGTGATGGAATAAGGCGGCCAGAAGCGACGAGTAGTCGCGGTCGAAGCTTGGCTCTAGCCGATAGGCTAGCAATAAGCTTGGCTACAGCGAAGCTGTCACGACCCAACCCCGTAGGCCGCGACCCGTGCCCGAATTGGGCACTCGTACATACCTAGTATCCCAAATCAGAAATAGCGTACGAATAACTTATACCGTGTACAAATAACATATATTTACAGAAGAGGAACGTCACCCCGAAGTCACACAAATGTACAAATATACATATCGCTGTCATAACTTCCGTAAAATAGTATCACATATAAGCCGATAAGGTCGTCATAGCATGGGGGACGTCCAAATCACAAATCACACGGACACGATCAATAGTGAGTACCCATAACCCACACATATATGTCATAGACCTCTAAGGAGCATAACGAATCATATGACGGGACGGGGCCCCATTGCACTCCGTGAACAAACATACGCATATATATACAATAACGAAGGCCGGATCAAAGTATAGGCTCCGGAGAACAAGGGAGCGCTCCGTGTCACCAACAGAACCCTAAGTCGTAGATCATCCAAAATGAGTACCGTACCGCGCGGCATGAAACGCACCCCAGAAGAGCGGGTCGGTACGTAATATGTACCGAGTATGCAAAACATGAAATATAGTGAACAAGATCACAGTTAAAACCAAGTACGGAAAGTAAATGCAATATTCAAAATATTAAAAAGCTTACTCATAAAAATACAAACCATGCATAGGGCTCTTAGAACGGTGGTCGCCCGCCGCCGTTGGCGCCACGCCACATCATACTCCGTGTTTTCATATCTCTCGACACCCGACATATCATATCACATCATAACGCCGTAACACCCCATAACGCCAAATATACACGGTGCCGGCAAAGGACTCGGCGTACGGACACATCATACTCCGAATATATCAAAGTGCGCACGAAACATAGCGGCCCAGACTCGGTGAAGGATACAAGAACCATATGCACGAGCAGTAGTCGTGGAGACTATATACGCTTTAAAACATTTTTCAAAAACTCATAAAATAATCAAAGTTGGTTATCATTTAAAACCAAGGCGATAGTCAAATCAAGTTTCTTTCAAACGTCGATCGAGGACATATCAAATCGAACTTTAAGACTCGTAGACACATATCAAACCATATGAAATAGGTTATGGAAATTAAGGGCATAGTCGTCATTATAAAGTCGTTAGAGAAGTAGTAGTCAACGTCCGAAGTTTAAGACAATAATTATACTCAATCCTTTCGAAAGTCATTAGTTCTACACAAAGGAGAGTCTCGGGGCCCACGGACGAGTATCGAACCAATCTGGATCCATTTATGAAAGTTGGAGACCTTATCCATTATAGAATCTCTCGCGAACGTTTCGAAGCGATCCGAGCTCGTCTATGAAAGTTACGATTGTTCGTAGTTACGAAACCTTTTAAAAGCAACATTCTTTATGCAAAGCTTGAAATCCAACTATACAAAAGACTTATGAACCATAGTTTGACAATATCAAGAACATTGACATCCGAAGGAAACAAGAATCGTATACGGCTCGGATCTTAAGAGTGGAGTTACCCCGAGACTCATATTCTACCCTATATACAATCAAGACATGCCAAGAGAAAGAAAAGTTAGGCTTTACATACCTCGTCCGCTTCCTAAATTAATCATAACTTACGTCTTGGCTTCTCCAAGATCTACAATAACATCATTAGACGCCAAACATTAGTCATACGCACTTAGGAATCCAATTCTAGGCTAGCACTTTATTTGCGTAAATTTGGGCAGCATCTCCCCCGTAAATTCAACAACCCCGAGAATTCAACTCGCCAAATTCATCAACAACAATGCCAACAACCAAACTAGCAACATCAACAAGTGATTCAAAACTCATTCTAACATTAGTAACTCTTTTCTATATACTTCGACGGCATTTCATTTACATTCAAATCACCACCTACAATTAAGCCAACTCCAATGCTCATACATTCAAATACCAATCCGAAACCATTCAAACAAAATTCAAGAACATTTCAAACAATCCACACAATATTCAAACGGCCCAACCAATGTGCAAAGCCACCCGAAACCTTCCAATTCCCATAGGGACAATAACAACACATTTCTTTCTTCCAAATTCATAAACTACATCAATAATCCGCATGTTAACAACATCATTTTCATCAATTCAAGAAACTACATTAAATTCACATTAGCTTCTAAAACAGCCCATATACGTTTTCCACTTCAACTTACATCATTAAGCTTTCATTATCTTCATATAATCCACAACAACAACAACCAAAACACTAAATAAAATTAGTTCATCATATTCTACAAAAATCACCCCACTATACCGCTAAACTTCAACACGCAACATATCATGATTTCCATCCATTTTTACACATTACAACACATTCAAAACATCCATAACACAGCTAATTCCAACCATTCAACCCACATAAAATGTCTCTTAATCCATAAATCTCAACAAAATAACAAACTAGTTTATAACGCTATTTTCTTCGTTCTAATCCGTTAAAACTCTAATTAAACTTGTTAACAATGAAAAAGGGACCTTAGTCTTACCTTAAGTATGCAGCCAAGACGTCACCCTCTTCTTCTTGGCTGATTTTTAGCCCAAATTGAAGGCAACGTAACGTACAACACTTTTCTCTCTTCATGAGCTTCGCGATTCGGGCTTGGGGATTGTGGTCAAAATTTGGTTTCTCTCTCTACCTCTCCTCTCTCTCTCTCTCCATCTCTGAAAATTTGGATGTTTTGGTCTGAAAAATGAAGGAGAAAGCTGAAAATTTCACTTAAATGGCATGGGTATTAGGCCCGACCCGACTTGGAATCGGTTGCGCCGAATCCACTGCTCAAATCGACCTTCGCCTTAAAATGTCCATATCTCCTTATTCCGATGTCTCCTGTGAACCCACGACCTATGGTTGGAAAGGTATTTCAATTATCTACAACTTTCATTCTGGGAGTTTTCCCAAATTCCAAACCCATAATACCGCTTTGGCCTCTCGAAGTCAGATCACCCGAAGACGTTTTCTTAAATCGTCCCTTTGGAGGGCTTACACTCATTTTTAGCTTATGGGTCCTTCTTAGGACTTGCTCAACTTCACATGTACTACTCATATATGTTATAGCCCGTATTTCGTACGTTCGGATATTGCGAAACAATGGTGAGAAGTTAAGGACAAGACTGTGTTCTAAAATAATTTTAATGTACTAGTTGTTAGGAATATTATTTATGAACATTGGTATTATGGAAATGAAAAGGTTAAGGGTAAAAAGGAAAATTCACAAAATGGCCATGAAAATAATGTGGAAGGCTAGGGTCGAAATGGTAATATTGAGGAAGTCGAGGGGCAAAACGGAATTTCACAAAAGGGTTCATGAAGGTTCCAAAAAGGGGCATATTGGCCATGTGATGGAAAATATGGACTAAAGTGTATATGGTAAAATATTAAGTCATCTTTTAGTTTAATGAAATTCAAGAAAAAAGAGAAGAAAATTCTAGAGAAAGGATGATGACAAATAAGTAGTCATCTTTGAAAATTCAAAGAAAGGGGGGAGAAAAGGAAAGAAAATTCTAGAGAAATTGAGGAAGGAATCATGTGTTTATATTCTTATTTTGAGGGACCTAATTATAAACATGGACAAGTGGGAGATATATATTTATATATGTAAGTGGTCATCATTTTAAGGAGAGAAAGACTTGGAGAAAAGAAAAAAAGAAGAGGAGGATTCGCCAAACATGGCCTAGAGAGAGAGAAGGAGAAAAATTATTTTTTCCTAGCATTCCAAGTAATTGGAAGGTCCTCTACAACATGGAAGGGTTGTTGGAACAAGAACATCACTCATTTGCACAAATTCATAACCCTAGTCAAGTGGAAAGTTGAAGGAAAAAGGTAAAGAACTAATCTTCCTTTATGTATTATGGATGCTTGGTACATGTTATGGTACGGAAAAATGAAGGAAAAACATGAAATCAATGGTATTGAAGTGTGGCCGTGTGGTGTGTGGTAATGGCCGAATATATGTGTGTTGTGTTGTCTTGCAAGGGAAGAATGGATTGATTCTATGTAGAACGTTGTTGTTGTTGTAATGTATGAAAACATGAGAATTCATGGAAATGTGCATGTAGTATATGTAGCATGTTGGTTGTTATTGAAATGCTAAGAAATGAGTAAAAATGCATGGAAGTATGTACAAAGTGTGGTGGTCGGTGGTCCTTGTATGATGTAGGAGAAAATGAAACAATTCTATTTAGCATTTTGATTGTTAT
>NW_026723287.1:0-5929 GCF_029784015.1 Lycium ferocissimum | reverse complement strand
TTACACACAAAAATAGTATTCGCCCCCCACATACAGGCCTTTTCTCCATGAAAATTTCCCATTTTTATGCTTTCGACTCATTTAATATGCTACAACACAATAAAACCCTTCAAAACACCATTGAAAGGATAATTTTTTCCACACTTCCAACTTCTTCAATAACTTGTCAACTTGAAGGTTTTAAAGCTTCTTTTTCCCAAACCAATACAAATTGAAAAGGGTACTTAACAATAGGAAAAGCACAAGATAAAAATTTTTTGGAACAAGATTTTTGGATGTGAAAATTGCCATGTTAAAAGGTTTTCTCCTGGGGAGAGGTTTCTAATTTTTTTGGTTTTGTTCTTGTTTAATTTTCAAGCCTCACCCTTTTTAAATTTATTAAGGGGTAATGTGAAAAAAACCCCATGGGTTGGGCCCGCCTAACATGGGCCCCCTCTATTTTGGGCCAAATTTTCCCAAATTTTTTTCTGCCCAATTGAGATAAACTTTTTGGAAATTCAAACCAATTTAAGGTTCATTTCCCTTTTAACCCTTCCTTAAATTTCCCCCATTTCCTTAGACATCACATGTACATTAAGTAAGATCCAATTAAAGCCTTGTTTCTTACCATTCCAATTTTTTTTCCCAAATTTTCCGAATACGCACAAAATGCGAGATGTAACAACATGATGGGTTTTTTATAAAGAAAAAGTTATATGAACGGTAAGGAAGTTAAACAAACTGAAGGATTTTTGACAAATCCAATTTGCCCTAAAAAAAAGATGTTTTCAAGTTACGGGACCATTCGGAGCCATAACCCAATCATTTTTGGGAATTGGAAAACCCCAAATATGAAAGTTGTAGATAATTGAATTAGCTTTCCAACCATTTTTTGTGGCCCTTTAAAACATAGGGAAAAAAAGAGGAAATTTTTAAAGGATGGTAACCCCGGGTTTGGGCTCCCCCCCACTCAAAAGGGGAACCGACCCAAGACCATATATGGGATAATAAGAATTATTCATTTAAACATAAAGGCCACAAATTTTTAGAGAGAGAGAGAAAGGATTTGAGAGAAAAGGAAAACGACGTTCAGCCCAACCCACCGGAAGGATAAAGTGTAGTACGAGTTGTCATTGTCTTTTTTTAAATATTGATTTTGGGGGGATGATATTTTCGTGGTTGAGCTGTTTCAAAGGTATTTTATAAGATTCCTTTTATGTTATTAAAGTGTTTATTTAGAGTTTTAACAAAAACAGGAAATACTTTTAAAAAGCTCGTTTGGCTTTTTTGGGGGGGAAATGGGGGTGTTTCGGAGTTAAAGGATGGAAGTATTGAGTTTGATGTTTTGATTGTCGAATTGTTTTTTTGATGTTGTTCGATAATTTAAATGTTTTTGGGGGTTTGCCCAAATTTAAAAAGGGAAAAGTTTTTAAATTTCCCGATAAAATAAATAAATTTAAATTGATTATGGATATATTTTGGGTTTGATTTTTTAAATTAATATTGTTGAAAATTAGGGACCAAATGGACGTGGCGGAAACGAAAGATGAAAGGCAACCTTTTCTTTGGCATGATTTTTGTTATTCATCCAAGTACTTAGATTCCATTTTTTGCAAAGGTCTAAATATTTCGTGATGGATTATTGAAAATGTTCACGTTCGGGAACCCCCAAAAGGGTGCCAATTTGATTGGGGTTAGGGTTTTTACTAATTTTTTTGGGAAAGGTTTTATACTAAAGAAATATAAAGTTTGTTTTTCAAAACCACCCCGGGGGGCGAGATTTTACTATTTATTTATTTACGATTTATGTTTAATTCCATGTATCATCCCTTTTTATTGATATGATCATTTATTCTTTGGGTGGCAATAAGATGAAATTATTAAAAATAAAAAAGTAAGAATTTATAAAATTCTACCCTCAAAACCTAAGAAGTCCTCCTAAGTTAGCGAGATACAAATTTGATAACTTTTATAAAGACTAAGGCCAATAACTAGATTATGATGAATTGATTAGTGACTTATAATATGTATTGAAATTGATATTTGTGGATTTTTGGTAAGATGAAATTTAAGCGGCCCCCGGGTCCCCAATTTAAACCGGGGGCGCCCCGGGGGGATCATTATTATTTAACTCGTCCGAAGGGACTATTGTGAAACCAAGGGCGGGGACCATTCGTTTAAAATGTCAAAGTCCGTTGGTTGGGTTGCATTATTTACTTAAAGATTGTTTTGAGACTTCTGGACATTTATGTTTTTTTCCCAAAAAGCCCCAACCGAGTTAGATTGTGATTTATTCTTCCAAATCAAATTATGATTATGATTTGTTACCCTAATACTCGCAAATTTTCCCGACGTCCTTTTTTGGGGGCGCCGCGTTTACCCCTTCCCCCATTGTTTGGGTGTTAATGTATAGCAGAATGTGGGCGTCACCGATTGGCCCACCCCATTTCGAGTGGGAAGAAGATATGCATGATTTGGGGGATGTCGTGGCCCCGTCCCACTTAAAAGTTCCCCCCACTTAGATTGCGACGTTTCCGGGGATATTTGTCGAGAGCGACAAAGTCATTTGGGATTTCAAAAAAAGTATGTATTTTAGATGATTTCAATTGGTTTAAAGTATTTATTTGATTGAAAGTTTTCATAATCTTTTAAAAATAATGATTTCTATTTGGTTTTTTGTTTTTTAAAAATTTTTTAAATGACAAAAATTTTGAAGAGCGAATGCTAAGGGGTTTGCTCACTGGGAGAGGGGGGCCCCCCGCCCTACCATTGTTAGGGGGGAAGGGACCCAAATTAGATACAAACGTATCACGAAAGAGCCGATAGGCAACCACCATTGTTTTAAAATTCTTTGCCCTGGAAAGATCTTCTTCGGGGGCATCCCCTTTCCGATGCGGATAAGGAGAAAGCCAGATACCCCCAAAAAATACAATGCTACCCTATCGAGAATCATCGAATCTACCCGTGTCATCCCCCCTAAAAATAACCAAACAAGCCAAACTCGATCAACCATCACAATCTCCGACCGAGGTAAACAAAGGACATGCTATCATAAGGCAAACCCCAACCAACAAAAATGATATGCAAATACATACGAAGAGGGTCATGATCCAATAAAACGTATCCGCCATGACGACGAAAAGGTACCGTAAAAAGACGGAGGCCCCCACCTCCTCCCTAAAAAAGAGAAAACGGCCCTCCCATTCCCTTTAGACCCCCCTCTGACTGGGGGCCCACCCTAGCCGCCGGGATCCACCTCTCGGAACTCGAGAACCACCGCGGCCCGACCGAGTGTTGCCCCTCTAAAAAGCACCACCGACTACCGACACGTCGAGTCCAGGGTTAAAAATCCCGTCCGGGTCGAAACAACTCCCAGCAATATGTCCAACCTCTCTATATAAAAGCAAATCCGGGGACAAAGGTTGATACCCCCACCGGGACCCAAGAAACAACCCCTTCCGGTCCGGAAAAGAACCTCAGCTCTCCCCCCGGGGTTTACTGGGAACCCCGTAAAGCTAAATGCACGACGGCCCGACTATGGCTAAGGCCCTTGAAACAACCGGTGCCCTGAATTTAACCACTCCCCCCAGGGTTTTTGCCACCACCAAAGCACAGACTTGCGCCCCCACCATGGTTGCCAAAGGGGGCCCAAAAGAACCCCCAAACAGCCCCATCCAAGGTAAAAATCGAAAGAGCCGACTAGCCTACAATAAAGCCCATCCATTTTGCCCCCAGAGATCAAAGGAGGGAATAAGGGTCGAATATGTTACATAGGTTCCAAAGAAACCCTTTGCTCAAGATTTAGAAACTTATCCCCCGCCTGGTCTCAAGCCAAAAAAAAACCGGAGGGGGGGGGAACCCCCGGCGAAAAAAAAATATCCACAAATCTTTGCGTCGCCGCAAAAATAGAGACAAAAGAAATCCCCAGGGTCTCAAGGATCCCCCATCCGAGTAGCAACTCAGATATTAAATGAACCATAGGCATCCCCAAGAAATACCCGAAAACCTAGGCCAAATTTTGAAACCTCCCAACAAGATCCCGATCAATTATAGTCATAACAAAACTCCAGGGCCAAGATCATCACCAGCCCGGACCCTTACCCCTTTGGAAATTTTATGCCATTTGCTTTAGAGTAAGTTAACGTAACCAATGGGGGCAAATGCATATAAGGGTTTAAAGGAGGGTATCCAAAATTATTAATTTTACCTTAATGTTCTATAGTTAAAAGGGCGGGAAAAGTTTGTCGAGAGTTTAAAAAATCAGCCGGTTTGGGAAAATTTCATACCATTTGAGTTATACTTTTAGATTGTTTTTGCGGGGAGATATAGGTCTACGATGTTTAAAGAAGTTTTATGTTCCAAGAAGGTTCCATAAGGATGGAGGTAAAACAAACAAAAAGAACGATTTTCGCGAAATGGGGGGAAAATGAAAAAGGGGCCGCAACCGCATGCCCCGTATTTTGGGTAAACTTCCCTTTGACCGATAATTCTACTCGACACCACCCCCCTGTTTTGGAGGAAATCCCCACATACTCGATGCGAGCCACATACTCACCAAACACAAGCAACCCAAGGATACCTTTTTAAATCCCAAAGGACCCCATTTTCCACATTAACTTTCCACAATTATTTCCCCACCCCAGAGGGTTTTTAAACCCCCGGGTTCCACAATATTCTAAACCTTTACAAAATCAAGAGAACATCAACACGAGCTCAAAGATAACCAAGAAGGGATTTTTTTGTTCTTTCAAAATCGATAACTTAATGGGGGGGAGCCCAGATGGTGAATATCCCTATTATAAGGGATGTTCTTCCCGATTTACATTATTGAGTTGATTTAAGGTTTAGTAATTCTAAGGAAAATTTAAAAGGGAAAATTAAAATTGGGGAAAGATAACTATGAGAACTTGAAAAAATGATTTTGGCAATTTAGAAAAATTGAAATAACTTTTGAATGATATTGTGAGTTGTTATTATTTTTTGGAGTTGTTTTGTAATAGGAAATTTGAAAAAAAGGGGAAATCTTGCTCAAATTTTTATCAATTAATACCAAACTTTGATTGTTTTCAAACTTAACCTTAGTAAACCTTTTTGAATTGATTTTATGAATGAGGCAACAAATAATTTAAAAAGTGGGAAGGGGCGGGGTTTAATTTCTTTCCAAAGGCATGATTTTCTTTTCCCCAAACCATTAAGAATCTAAAGTCCATTCCAGAAAAAGGGTGAACTCATACTTCCCTGATACAATATATTATTGATGTTTTTTAATGAGAGAAATGATGAAGAGATGATAAAAGGGTTCCATAATAACCCGACTTACCGACTTATGTTACCCCGATAGCCGTAGGCTCCCTTTGGGTACCTGGTTATGATATAGTAAGTTTTTGGGAAACCCAGCTGTACGGAGATATCTATTTGGGGCACACACCCCAACGTTTAAAAAAAACCGTTTTTGATATGCCGATGGGCAATACCGAGCCTTGTTAGGCCGGGGGACACCAAGCCTACAAAAGGGGAGGTATCATTTAGAAGTATTTAAAGTTTTTTAAAAAGGTTAAGTATGAGACAATCGTATTGGGTATAAATTGTTCTTAAATTTTCTTCAACTTATGATATCTTCAGTTTCATTATGTTGCTATTCATACCAGAACCGACAATTTTTTACCCATGTCCTTTTTTTTGGGACGCCGATTTAGCCCCCGGACGGGGGGGGTACGAGACCCCAGGCGTTTTTTCCGTGATTGCAAAAGGGAAATCCATTGATCCGAGCCCTTTTGTCGGGGATATTTTTTGTACATACTGGGGGAGGGGGGTTTCTCTTCCATCTTCAGATATTTCATACCCATAGGTCCAAAATACGGCAACAAAATCTCATAACCTTATCGAATTATATTTTTATATATCATTTTGGCATTTCCCGTTTGACATACGGGCTCCAGGGTTTTTGGGG
>NW_026723286.1:0-5980 GCF_029784015.1 Lycium ferocissimum | reverse complement strand
TTTTCCCTTTCTTGTATATTCGGGTACGTTTGCGATTATCCGAGACGGCGGGCCCACCCCGTCATATATTCATATTTTCTTATGTTGTAAGGCCGTAGTCATGTTTGTGGGTCGTGGGTCCGATCGCATATGTGATCCGGTTTGTGCGTATAACCCCGATTTGCGTCCGAGAGCTGTATGTTGTTTCGTGTGTTCGGGCGATGTACTTTCCCGCCAACTTTGATTATATGATTTTTTGACACGGCGACCGCTTAGGTGCATTTATGTAATATCTTTTGATCGTACGAGCAATATATAAAAAAAAAATCTGAACGTGTAGCATTATGATGATTTGATTCGTCGTTGTTCGGTGCCTAGCGGAGCACGTCCGGCCACGGGTTGGGTGTGACGGACATGGCCATGGGTCCATGGTCATGGATAATTGGGCAAACATTACCAGTTAGCATGTGTGTACACGAATGTGATATTATTATTATTGCATTGCATTGCATTGGACTCATATTATTACTGTGTTTAGTTGATGACTAGATTTTTCATATCCCTATGATTGATTGATGGCTGATCCCGTTTGATGATGTTATTTTGGGTATGGGTGGTTATGTTTACATGTAATTTCATGCCTGTTGAATAATGAGGAAATATGGTGTTGGAGTGATTCCATTTAGCATGACTCGAGTTGAAGTCGGCGAATCTGTCTTTGGGTTTGTATTGTGTTTTCTTAGTTTTACTTGTATTTGATAAGTGATTAACGACTAATGTTTGATATGGGCTGTTGTATCTATTTGTCAATTTACTATTCTATCAAATTATGGAGGAAAGCAGTAAGGATTAGTGGTCCCACTTAGTATTGGTTGGTATGGAGGCTTGATGTCTGTTCTACATTAATTGATGTGGGTTAGCTATCTAGATGTCTGTCTTGAATATGACTATTTGTTGTTTGTTAGTGCTCAAGCTCTTTGATGCCACATGGGGAAAGGTAAAGGGATATGAGTATGTTCATGTCAGAACTTTTAAGTATGGGTAGGATTTCAAGGTGTTGTTTGGACTTATCTGTTATTCGTTGATTCAACATCGCATTGCATAAACTAATCTTAGTTGGCCTATAATGCTTACCAGTATGTGTGGTGTATTGATGCTACTCTTGCTCCATCCTTTTCGGGGTGTAGATGTGTTTCAGGCTATAGCTTGAAGTTTTCAATAGCGGAAGTGGCATACATCTCTGCCGGCTTGGGATCTTATTCCAAGAAGTTGTGTCATTTATTTTGAGTTTACTCTCCCAAATTTTAGAAGCTCTTGTACATGTCTGAATAGGTCTAGGAAGTTGTAATTTTTAAATTTATAAAGAGTGTCATTTATATTTTCTTACTTAATGTTCTTCCTACCGATTGTTAAATTGAAAATGAGTTTTAATAACGGATTGGTCGGCAAAGGTTCGCCTACTAGGTGAGCATAAGGTAGGTGCCCACACGAGCCGTAAATTGGGTCGTGACAGTTGGTATCAGAACCTAGGTTACCGGTGGCACAAGTACAAGAAAATTTTTTAATAGAGTCTCGTGGAATGGTACATTGACGTCCGTACCCATCTACTAGAGGCTTTGGGGCATCTAGGAAATTTTCCCTTCTTTCTTTCCTATAGTGCTATCTCGGTCACTTAATCTCCTAGTTGAATTCAATTGGTATCTAGGTGTAATGACCCATTTGGTCGTTAGCATGAGTTTTCCGTTATTGACCGTTTTCGAGCCTTGTTAGTGTATATTTTGACTTATGAGAAATCTTGACCTTAAGTGAGAACCTTTGACCGAGAGTTGAATTGGTCAACGAGACCTTATTTGGGAAATCCGAAGCTGTGAGTTAGTTCGTAGTGCATTTTTATGTATATCTGCATATTTTGTTTGTGTGTTTTGGGTCTCGAATGATAATCGAGTTTCGAGGTTGATTTTACTAAAGTTAGGAATCTGTTTCTGGTGTTCAGGTTACTGGTGTCTGCCGCAGTGGCACCACGACCGTTGGGGCGACATTGTAAAGAATTAAGGCTAGACTGCCTTAGCGGTCTGACCACCGTTGGTGCAATACCACTGGGGAGGCACGATGGCCGCTATAGCGGCATAATTGCACCAGAATACCCCTTTATTTCATTAACCCATAGACATTTCCCATAACTTCTAAACTCGTTGTAAGCACTCTTGGAGGTGACTTAAAGGTCTAGGGAGCCATTTTCTTCCTAGTTTAAGTGTCCTAACCTTGTATCTATCCCTTATGATCTTCTCAACATAATTTCAACCTTGTAATGACTAGAATCAAGAGGTTTTATGGGTTTCATGTGAAGAAGGGTTAAAAATGAAATTGATTCTTAGATGTTGTTTAATGATGAAATTAATGTTATTTATGCTTGATTATCATGTATCTATGTTTGTAATGTGTACGACCCAACCCGTAGGCCATGACTAGTGCCGGGGACACCTCGTATACCACCTTACTAACAATTAACAACTTACATAATAAAGAACTTATATATATATGCAGGCATGGTGTCGTCTCAATCTGTCGCATATCTATACATATCATAACAACCTGTCTCCCGGGGAGTTACAAACGTCAACGGATAACATCGCATACGGGCCGGCAAGGCTGTCATAATATAGGGGAACGTCCCAACTATATACGTGCAAGCCGACAAGGCTGTCACTACGAATGGGAACTTCCCAAAACACAAGTCATATATACACGATTAAGCAGCAACTATATACAGACCCACATATATGCCTACAGACCTCTAAGAGTGACAACAGTAACATATGACGGGACAGGGCCCCGCCGTCCCGGATAAACACATATATACAATCGGGATCTATACCAAAATCTAGGCTCCGGAACAAGGGAGCACTCCAAGATAGGGGGGAGGAAACCTAAAAGGGGATCCCCAAAACGAGTATCCCGCGGCAGAAACGCAAAAAAAAGGGGTGGGAGGGAATATGCGAGATGTAAATAATAATTCGTAAACGGATCATCGAAATAAGGAGAGAAATTTAGTACTAACCAAAAAACCATAAGGCTTCCCCTCAAACATAAATCATCATGTACTATGCATAATAACGTGCCCCGGCCCTGAGGGACCGGTAAATGAATCATCATATAACTAAATAATCATCATGTACATATGCATATATAAATGTCCTCCCCCTCTAGTGGGGACTCGGGAATAGAATCATCATATGCCATCCGGCCGCCTCCCCATATCATCTATCATCGTATAACTATCTTTATACATACATATACATATAATATAACGTGTCCCCCCCTCGTAGGGACTCGGGGGAATTGCGGGGGAGTTGTGCAAATCGTGTTCCCCGGGACGGGGGAAGGGGTAATAAAAAATGCACAGGGTGAGAAACCATATGCATATAAATCTCTTTTAAGACTCATAGATAAGTGAAAAACCCAACGCTCAAGTATAAAACGATAGTCATTTAAATCCGTTCAAAACCCCATTGGGACTATGTTAAAGAGAATCTCGGGGGTCGAAACATGTATCAACCCAACCCGAGCCCCCCCCATGAAAGTTACGGACATTATTCGTTATAGAATCCTTTCCGAACGAATCAAACAACCCAGCCCGTTTATGAAAGTTGGGGACATTACTTATAAAACCCCTTTTAGGAATAGGGTCTTTTTGCACCTGTACATCCAATCACAAAGACTCGAGAGCAATACCCCGACAATAATAAGAATCTTATATAAAGGGTGAATAAGAATCGAGACATGCTCAACTTAAATGAGCCCCCAAGCTGTACCCATCTTTTTACTCTAAGACATGTAAAAAGAAAGGGGTAGGTTTCATACCTTAAGCTCCCTAAGCTAATCCAACTTAAGTCGGGGGTTCCCCAAGATCTACGGTAACGCGTGCTACCAAACATTAGCTATAAGTACTTAAGAATCAAATCCTAAGCTAGCACTTCATTTAACGAAATTTGGGCGATTTCCTTTTTAAATTAACAAACCCCGAATTCAACTCGGCCAAATCATCAACAAAAAACCCCAACCATATTAGCAATATCAACAATTAATTCATAACGTATTCTAACGTTTAACTCCCCCCTACATAATTCGACGACATTTCTCTACATTCAAATCAACCACATACCACAACCCCAATCTTCCAAATTCAAAGGGGCAAACCCAAGATTTTCTTCCAAATTCTTGAACTATACTAAGACCACACATTGAAAATTTTTCACCCAAAAGCAAAAATGATATTAACATCATATTGGTTTTAAAACCCCCAAACAATCACAACTCCAACAAACCATTAAACCTTCATTTACATCATAGAATCCAAACAAAACAATCTAAAAAAATTAAGTAAAATTAGTTCATCACTCCTACACAACACAACACATACACGGTTAAAACCAACACCTAGGGTTCCATAAATTTCATCCCTTTTACACACTACACCATGCACAAACCATCCATAACATATGAAAAAAGGGGATTAAATCTTACCTTTACCCCTTGTTTAACGGGTGGGTTTGTAAATTGCAAAAACAAACGTTTTTATTGATCCCAAAACTACTCCACGTTATTGGGGGCCCTTTCCCAAATTTGGGTTTGGGAAAACTAGAAGAAAATTATTTTTTTTATCAATATTCAAGGGCTCCAATTCGGCTAGCCATGGCCGAATTTGTTAGAACCCGTATTTTTGTACATTGAACAAACCGGATTAATTATGAAAATTAAGGGCAAAACTATTTCGGGATACAAGTCGGGGGTTTTTGACCTTTTATTTTTTTTTTAAAACATAAGTTGTTCATGAATTTGTTGGTATGGAATAATTAGGAGAATTTGGGACCAAAAGTGATAAAATTGGAAGTTGGAAAAGTCATCCATTTTTCCATGGCTAGCCGTGTTTGGAGTTGCCCACCAAGGGTTCAATTTTTAAATTGGAAAAACAAGGTGTGGGCCAAGGCACCCCGACTAAGTCTTGCATTGTTAAAAGAGAGCACTTCATTTCCTTCACTCCAAAAACTTAAAAAAAAAAAGGGGGAAAAAGAAGTTGAAGCTTTAGAGGCTCTTAGAAACCAAGAAAAAAACCCCATTTCAAAATCTTTAAAAAATTTTTTGATGTGAAAACCCATATATTGAGGTCCCCAAGTAGCGTGGAGGCGTCGGGGGCGATAAACCCCAATTTTCATCCTTGGGGAAACCCTAGCCTATTGGAAGTTAAGAAAAAAGGAAAATTTGATCTTGTTTATGTGTTGAAAGGTTTATGTATGTTGTAGATGTTAAAAGAAGGAAAATCATGAAATATGGAATGTTGGAGATGACTTGGGTGTGTGGGTTTAAACCCGGGAAGATCGTGTGTTGGGTGTTGGGTTTGTTAAACTATAATTAATGTCGTTGATATTATGATCATTGAGGGGGAAGGAATGATTGAGAATCATCCATATGTGTATGTTGGTGTGCTAGCCAAAATGGATTGCATTAATTTACAAAGAACGAATGAATTCGCTTAATGTTTTTTGTGTGTGTTTTAATTCTATGTTGGAAATGAATGTTTATTAACTCAAATTAGTTGGATTTTGGACGTTTGGGGGCTATTGTACATTTAATGAATTTTTATGTTGATGAGAATAGCATTGTAGAATGTGAATTTGGGGTGAAACCATGATTTGGAAATAAGGAATGGGTTAAGGAGGTTTCTTTGGAAGGTAATTTGAATTGGAGAAAAATTTGGGTTGTTGGGAAAGTTGTATGAATTGTTTGAAGTCTTTAAATATTTTGGTATGGGTTGGGTTAGTATGTGAATGTATAAACGTCGATGTTGGTTGAAGGTAAGTCGTCTTGAAATTTGAATGTTGTTGAATGATGGAAAAAAGAGCCCTTATTGTTATATTGCCTTTGGGTTGATTACAAATGTTGCTAGGGTTTGGGTTTTTGTTGTTGTTGTTGTTGATTTGGCCAGTTAAATTTGGGGATATTT
>NW_026723285.1:0-5659 GCF_029784015.1 Lycium ferocissimum | reverse complement strand
AAGATTTTTTTTTAAAAGTTCCGTAACTACGAACGCTGTATTTTTCAGAAAGGGGATTCCCTCGTTGTCGTAGGTGTTTGTATGACGTATGATAAGTATTTTTTCAAAAGGGGCCCCGACTGGGGCCCCCTTTTGGCCCCCGGGGGCTTTCCGTTTTTATTTTGGATGTTTTTTGACAAAATATGAAGGTTAATATTCCGATTTTAAATAGGTAACTTTACTTATCTTTTGAGCCCGTCATTATGATTTTATCTATTGTTACTCACGCCCCTGTATTCTTTTATCCTTGGAGCCCCGGGGTTCGTTGTCGTGCGCATTATAAACACCCGGTTTTTGTGTGTTTAGGTTCCCCGAGCCCTCGTGGGGCGGTTCCGTTAATGGGCACGGTGCTTTTTGTGTTGTGATAGTGAGGGGGATTCGGAGATTTGAAACTTTTCTTTACGGTTATGGCCCCACGAGGGGCACCATTTTTTTGTGCCCTAGCATGATTTGTATTTAAAAGTAAACTTTTTTGAATTTTGGATATACTCTTTATACCCCCGATTATTATGGGTTTGCATACCCCGCCTCGCATATTTCGACGCCCTTTCTTCGGGTCCCTTTTTTTCCCCCCGGTCGAGCAATTTTACCCAAATTTTTTAGTAACCCCTTTCCGTGGGAATCCCCTTTTTTCCCGACCCCTATTTTGGTTATTCCGTTCGTCCTTTTTAATTTGTTCGGGGGGGGGCCCCGCCCCTTTAAATTTTCCCGTTTGTCCGTTTAGTCCCTGGGATAGTAGGGTTTGCCCTTTCTAAGTGTTTGTATGATATATGTTCGGGGGTCCCATTGGGGGGGCGTTTGATTTTTTCTGCGCCCATTTTTATTGGGCCCCTTTTATATTCCGTGTTTGAGATATGTTTTAAAATTTTTATAATGAGAATTTAAAATTTATGTCCGTAAAGCCTCCCAATTTGATAAGTTTGGGCAACCGGGGACTAGTCACGGCCACGGGGGGCTAGCCCAATCTCTCGCTTTACGGTTCCTATTCATGTCATCAATTTAAAAAATTCCTTTACCGCTTCTTTTTGGGGGCTTTTTATATTTTCTTCTTTTTATTTTTTAACACTTTAATCTCCCCCCCTTTCATCTCTCACCTTTTTTCTTTTTTCAAAAATCGTTGTTTGCCTTTCCCACTTTTGTAAAATGAAAACAACATCAAAAACTTTTGTTTTCCCTTTATTTTTTCCCTTTTACTTAAAACCGTTACCCCGTCCGATTAATGCCTTTCATATACCGCAACGTTGGTTGCCGGAATACACATATCCGCTGATATAGCCATGTATGGGATATCAGGTGCATACCTATATACATATAATTACTACTATCCCACTTACAAAATATTTGCAAACGCTATTCAACTTACCCCGTTCAAAGCCGCGAGCACCTTCTTTCTCTTCATGTTCGCCCGCTCGTCCCATGTGACCTCTAAGGTTTCCGCCCACTCGTATACTCTAATTTCCCTTAGTCTACTCTAGCTTCCCATTTGGTTCTCCGTGTCCGACTTTACGGGACTCTTAGTACGCTTCCCGGGTCACCCATCCTAAAATTTCTCTCACCCAAAGACGCTTAACCTTGGAACTCGATGAAATACGATGTTTTAATACTAGTAGTATAGCGTCCACCTCACCGCATGACCTTCATCACATAACCCGGAATGGGTTTAAGTCTTACCGATTTCGAAACGTTCTCATAACACATTTCTTCGAATTAGAAGGGTCTTTTACTCCTCTCGACTCCACAATTACTATTTTGGGCCCTTTTTTCAATCCTCAATATTCACTTTTCATCTATCGATATGACTACTTTCCGTCCTGACTTGATTCCCAATGGTGGTGAACACATCTTGATCGCCATTACTTATAAATACTTGGTTATCGGCCTTTGGATTTCTTCTCTCATCTTACTTCGTTCCTCCCCTTTCCATAACCGGGTCTTTTCCCGTCACTTATAGTACGCGTATCCTTGTACACATGTCATGATCTATTACTGATTATTATCTCACTTTCCTCTTATTTCCTTCTTTCAATCATTCCTTTTTTCCCCGTCTCGCTATCATTTCCGTTAGTATATAACCCTTATTCGAAACTTCCCATACAACTTGATAAGCCTTCCTTATTCGTTCTATAACTCGCTTTCGTTCTGTGCCTTTACATTATACAACTCATGAATCCATCCTAGCTTTTGTGCAACTATATCGACTTTACTTATTTTTCTGTAATCCTGAGTATATTCGCATTATGTCTTATTCGTAATCAATCCTATAATATAATATTAACCATACCGCTACAGTCGGCCTCTATCCTTAATATTTCATTTATGTGATACATTCGCTATCCATCACAATTCTTTCTCTGTACTCTTGGCTTGTCTTAATGTAACTATTACTTCTTTTAACTATAAGCTAAATCGTAATTAATCCCTACTTATCGATTTAGTTGCCTTAAATAACACTCCATCCAGATTATCAATCCTTTTCTAAATCATCTCTTAGATTACAAGCCCTCTCCAAATTCTTTTTACCATATCGATATCGACCTTCTAATTATTATTATCCTCAATTCAGCAATTAACTTCTTTCTCGATGTCGGTAGATTACTTGAACTTAGTCAATCCTATCATTAATATTAGTAACGACTTTTTCAAGTCATATCACAAACCTATATCTCATTCTCTTTTTTATTTCCAAGAAAATTTTAGTAGTCTCTGTAATTGTTACTATCTTAAAACTGCACACGAAATACCAACAATGCCTCGCAGGGGCCATATATATATATATATATATATCATATCATTTCACGGTACGCGGAGATACAGTATAAATGACGATGCAGAAAATGATGAACATACCCTCGTATGTGACTCAAAAAATACATTTTGCTTGTTACACTTTCTAGTTTACTTTCCTTTTTAAATCTTTAAGTTGTATTTCAATTGTACTTCGATATCTTAAAACATATATCTTTCATACCTTTGCTTACTGCGTGCTTTGTAACTCCCAGTATCGCTAGTCAACTTTTTTAAATACGATGCCGTTCTTATAACAATCAAAGGTTAGTATAAGAATCTCATTCCCTATGACTTGGCTCTATGGCACGATCTCGGATGTGAAAGAAGAGTAACCCCCTAGATGCCCGTAGCCTCCTGTTTATAAAGTGGCGCGCTTCACACCATAAACAGGACTTACCGGAACGACTTCGGACAACCCCTAGGACGAACCGATCCGATACCAATCGTTACACCCTAACTTGATAGAGGTGATGGGCACCCACCCTTACAGGGCCGAGTGAACCCGCCCATCTCGTGATACTCATAATCCTACCGGACTCTTAACTCATGAAATGAATGCATAATGAAAGCTTTTCAAACAACAACATGCTTTTCATCTTTCTCAAATCAAGTAAAAAACCGTAATCATAGAAATTCGTAATATAATGATAATGATACATCGGCCAAGAGCCGCTAAAATCGACATGTTATATACGTGACTGCTCGCAAAGTCTCTAAACAACTCAAGATACAATAACATAGATGTCACCACAAAGACTCCGGAAGGAAAGGAGCTCGCCAATCCCGTTGGAACATCTTCTACTAATATCCCTCTACTCATCTCGAATACCGCGTGGCATGAAACGCGCCAAGAAAGGGGTCGTCGATTTAATGTTCAATGAAAGCATGACATACAAAGAACAGGGTCATACCGAAATAAGGAGTATAGAAAATCATAAGGCTTGTTCCAAGCAAAATCATGCTATCGATATCATATCCAGTATTATGGGACTTGGAGCCATAAGTGAATAATCATCATGTACATATACATATATATCATGTCCGGCCCTCAGGAGGGACTCGGAAATAAGATCATCATATCATCATGTCATCATACCATCATGTCATCATACATATATATTCTGCACGTTCCCCTCTAGTGAGGGACTCGTAAGTAATCATATATATCCGTACCCGGCCCTCTGTGAGGGACTCGTGAAAAATGCAGAAACCGGCACGAGCATACCCCGGCCGGGACTCGGGAAAGATGACAATCAAACGCACGAGCGAGTAGGAGAAATCATGTGCATACAAATATCTTTTAAGACCTATGGTAAGTAGACGATCAACGCACGATATCCGAATAATAGTCACACTTAGGGCTCTTGAAATATCATTACGAAATACGTCACATAATGTCTCGTGGATCATAAACATGTATCAAGCCAATCCGAGCCCGCCTATGAAGTTACGACATTATTCATTATAGAATTTCTACGAACATATCATAGCAATCCGAGACCATATATGAAAGTTGGGACATTATACGTTATAGAACACTTTAGGAATAAAAAATCTTTATGCAACATTCATTATCCAACATACGAAAGACTCAGGGCTACTCGACTACATCAAGAGTGCAAATATCAAGAGATAATAAGAATCGTAGACATGCTCGGATCTTAAGAGTAGAGTTACCCCAAGGCTCGTATCGTATCATACTTACATCTAGGACATGCCAAAAGAAAGAAAGGATAAGCTTTACATACCTGCTCCACCTCTTATTATCTACGCTTATTTGTTCAAGCTTGTAAGCCTACACTTAAAAGGATTCATGCTAACGTTGACTTTTTTTTGCACAATTGTTCCAAATTCAAATCAAACTACTCTATATTCTACAAAATCGATCTCCCCGTTTATATGCCAGCCCAAAATTAAATCCAGAACCAATCAACAATAACAATAATACCAACATCAACAACATATTATACATACCAACATATTTCATAAACGTCCCAACGACGTTTTTCAACATACAACAACAATATGCACTTTCTTCCATCCCAATCAAAGGAGTATAATCTCATCAATATGCCAACCATGTTAGATAATTTTTATATGTGTAAATCAGTCCATCCAACGGCCACAACACGTTCAAAACAGCCCATAAACACAACAATTACAATACAAAATCTATGACCTTTTCTCCATGACTAGTTTCATTTTTTAAGGCTTGTAGACCTTCAAATAAACTCAACATAAAATATGGGATAAATAACATACCTTATACTTGAAAAAAAACTCAGCCACGTCAACCTTTTCCAACACCAAGCTTAAGTAGAAGCAAGAACAATCACCTTTCACGACTAGTTTGGCGTAATCTTGTCAAATTTGATTTATCAATTACAAAATTGGGAGATGTTTTGAGAGCTTCTAGGACATTTGTGTTATATCCCGCATTTTTTTACATTGGAATAATCCGATTAATTATGATAAGTTTAAAGGGCAAAACTATTCCGGATACAAAGTCAGACTTTTTGACCTTTGATTTTATTTGGGGCATAAGTTGTCATGAATTTGTTGGCTATGGAACAATTAGGAAAATTTGGGACCAAAATTGGAATTAGTGGAACTTGAAAATCTGCATTTTCATGGGCTTCCTTTTGGAATTGGAGTGGGGCCCACCCATTTTGTGTTCAATTCTAATTGCTCCAACACATTAGGGGAAAAGACACATGTACAAGTCTTGCTAGTATACAAAAAATGACTTCTAAGTCATCCAAGTTCATTTCTCAACACTTAGAAAAATTAAGTGAAGAACACCACAAAAGGTTCGCCAAGGGAGGAAAATTGA